>NC_088931.1:72905000-73032500 GCF_038396675.1 Hydra vulgaris
CCATATTATCTGTGATAGCAAAAATGTGATCTAATATTTAAAAATGTTTTAAAGGTAATAATCAGTCTACACTGGTAAAACAAATAATTTAAGAAATTCTCCAGTTGCCAAACAAGCTAATCAAGTGACAGATTTGAAAACCATATAAATGTTTAAAAAAAAAAGGAACCTTTCTTCCGGCTTTTTGTTTTTCTAGAACTTTAGAATTCTAGAAAATAGTTTAATATCTTATGAAAACCATTTACATAAACAAAAACTCTTTTACTAGTACTTCCTGTTGAAAAAAATACAAAACAAGGTTTATTCCAAGTAACAAGGGTTTGTTTAACGAAGAGAAATTTTTCAATGAAAAATTATAAATAATAATAACACTACTGATGAAACTATGAAAGGCCTCTAGTGCTAAATTGTATGAATTAAAATATAATTCATACAACTTAATAAAAACTTTGTGGATTAATGGTATTGTTGCTTTGCATGGCATACCTTTTGCTTTTCATATATATTTGTATGTATGTATGTATGTATGTATGTATATATGTATGTATGTATGTATGTATGTATGTGTGTATATATATATATTTATATATATATATGTACATATCGTTTTAGAAGTTTATAAATTTGATAAATTAACTGTTTCATTTTTTCAAGCTAAAAAATCAACTTTGGTCAAGGAAAAGAAAAATGAAGAAGAAAAGAATGACAAAGAGAAGCCAGAAATAAATATGATGATAAATAGTGAAAAAAAAAAGGAAGATAACCTGCCTGAAAATAAAAGTTCAGAAAAGATTAATGATGAGAAAAAAGTTGTGGACACAAAAAACTCTTCTGATGTAAAATCTGTTGATGATGTTTCTAAAGTCGAACAATCAAAATCAGGAGATGTCAAAGTTGCAGATAGTAAAGAAGATGTTAAAATA
The DNA here is from genome assembly GCF_038396675.1 of Hydra vulgaris. Taxonomy (NCBI): domain Eukaryota; kingdom Metazoa; phylum Cnidaria; class Hydrozoa; order Anthoathecata; family Hydridae; genus Hydra; species Hydra vulgaris. The sequence goes on from NC_088931.1 coordinate 72,905,924, forward strand.
AAGGAAGTTATCAAAGCAGAAGGTATCAAAGATAGAGAAGATAAAAAAATTCAAGATTCAGAAGAAAAAACAATTCAAAAAACACAAAATAAAACAAATCAAGATGCTGGAACTGAAAAAGTTCAAAGTGGAGAAAATAAAAAAATTACTGCAGAAAAAGATGCTGCTGAACCAAAGACAAAAGAAGATATCAAACTTAGAGGTGCTCAGAAAGGTATTTTTTATTAATCAACTTTTTTAAAAAGCAAAACCATCGTTTAAGTTTTCAAAAATCAATAAAAGATACAAGACAGCCACATTTTATGGTCTGGTACTTAATTTATACTTTATAATTATAATTTAAAGCCTAATCCTTGAAATCTATAACAAAATAAAAATATGTAATAAAATTATAATAATTAATAAATAATTTAATTATGAATAAAATTATATATAAATTATATAATGCTTTATAATATAAAAACACAAAACCTTTATTTTGAGAGAAAGTTGTAATTGTACAACCTGTATGTAGACAAATAAAAATTGCAAAACCATTGTTTTAAGTGGGAAACAAATTCAAACCATAAAAATGTTTAGAGAAGAGGATTGAACAAATATTCAGAGAATAAATACAATATTTTGCTAATATTGTATTTATTCTCTGAATACTTTTATAATTTTCATTTAGTTTAATATTTTCAAATTTTTTTATCAAAACAGTATTTTTTTTATAAGCTTATCATAAAGCAAAAGAAGCTCACAAAAAAGATGCAAAGAAGTTTGAAAATACACTAAGTGAACAGCCTAAAGCAGAAGCAAAAGGTACAAAGGACTCTTGTATACTGAGGTGTGAAAAACTAGTTTAAAAACTTACTTATGCAAAACTTAAGTTTAAACATTTTTTTTAGAAGAAAATGGTCAGGTTGCAGAAAAAGCAGAAAACCATGATACAGCTACTGTCCTTGGTAATCCTAGGCCATCGTCATTTTCTGAATCAAAGCACAACAACAAGACTGCTGTTGGAGATCCTGAAGCCAAAAAGTACCTTTCAAGTATGATTTTTTTTACTGAATTATTTATTTTTAATATTGTTAAAAATACACATATATCTTTATTTATTTTTACATATATATATTTATATATTTATAATGCTATTTTTGTTTAAATTACAGCTGCAAATGCTGCGATTGATGGTTAGTGTTTCATTTTTTTTTTTTTCCTAAGTAATAATTTATAAGCATAATAGTTACACATTTTTGGAAAATAAATCAATTTCAATTTTTTGTTTATTTTAGTTGCTGCAGAAGCTGTTGGTAAATGTTTATGTTTTCCCTTTATTATAAGAAGTTGTGTTCTTATTGAAATTCTAATGATTTTTTTTATTTTTTAGTTGATGCAGAAACCCTTGAAAGTGGGCATAAAGAAAATGCAGTAGATAAAGGAGGAATGAAATATTTAAAAGGTTTTTACTATTTATTATTTACTAGTTTTGAATCAAATGCTACTAAACAAAACCAAAAAAAGTTTAAACACTTAAAAAAGATTTTTTCTTGAAGTTGATAGGTTGCCTATCCAAACCAAAACCTTCAGTCGATGTATATATTATTTAAAAGTCATTTCTTGTTATACGATATGTTTATAAATATATAAATTGATTTCAATAAAAAAGGCAGCGTATAACTATTTTTGAAATATACTTTGATATAGTAATATATTAACATATATAATAATTAATATATTGTTATATATTATATATGTTAATTATATATGTTAATATATTATTATATCAAAAAAAAATTAAAAAATAGTTATACGCTGCCTTTTTTATTGAAATCAATTTATATATTTATATTTATATGTATATATATATATATATATATATATATATATATATATATATATATATATATATATATATATATATATATATATATACATATATATATATGTATGTATGTATGTATATATGTATATATATATGTGTATATATGTATGTATATATGTATATGTATATATACAATATTTATATATATGTATAATAGTTACACAAATATATATGTATAAATATATATAAAATATGTAAATATATATATATATAATAAATATACACTACCGTCCATAATTATTAGAATGGTCATACTTTTCAATATAAGATATCAATGTTTGACCTCAGCTATATGCTATATTCATATTTATTAAGGGTACATGAAAATTAATAAAAAGTCCAATTAGATTAGTTTATAATTTACTTGCCTATATAATCAAGCTTAGTGACAATGACTGCTTCGCATATTTTTGGCATTCTACTTAACGACTTATCCAAGTTGTTGAAGTCAATTTTATGTCTTTCACAAATAAGTTTTTTTCAATTTTTCAACTCATCTTTTTAGTAGAATAGCATGAGCTTATAAAAATGTTAAAATAAACTATGTTTGTCATTATTTACTCTATTTTTACCATGTTGCTTTTTTTGTTTGTTTTTGTTTTGTTATTCACCTCCTCAAGGCCGAGAAGGCCAATACAGATGAGGAGGCTACTTAATAATGGTTATAACCCTCTCTCAACATTATAACTAACCTTGACGAAAAAGGCTGCTGTGTGGAGAAACAAGTTGAGCGCAGTACTACCAGGGACGTGGTGGGGATCAAACTCGGAACCTCTTGCTTATGAAGCAAGCGCTTTACTACTACACCACTACCACCTTACTTGTGGCATTCTAACCAAAACAGTCTCACACTTTAACACAACATCTACCATATTTCACAGTCAATAACACACACTGCTTTATCATACCTTCAACGACTTTTCTTCTGTCAAACAACCTTCTCTTGAAACCAAAAATTTAAAACTTCGACTTGTTGGTCCACTTTTCCATTTGTTAATTGTCTTTTTTTTATTGTAACTTTAGCATTTTTATAATTTTTAACAAATCATTTTAATCAAAATACTTTTAGTAATATTAATATATTTAAATAATTTTTTTTAGATTTTATGACAAATAATAAAAAAAAAATGAAACCAATAAGTTATACAAAAATTTATGGTTTGTAAAAAACTTTAAGTAAAAAAAAACATTTGTTATTCCATAGCAAGTAAGTTAATATCAAAATTGAAAAAAAGAAAAATAGGTTGTTTTCATTTAACTAAAGTTTACGTTTATAACAAATAGTATCTAACTCAATACTTGTAGCTGCTAAAGCATTAATTAATAAATAAACATGCAGCTCATCTTCAGTAAAAGATTCACTGTTTGCAGCTGTAGAAAAAAAATATTTTTAAATTCTGTTCTTAAATGCCATTTTGCATGCTAAAGGCAAGTTATTCCAATCATTGATTATAGGATTTGTGTAGAAATTATGAAGAGCATTATTATATGTAAATTCATGCATTAGAACGTTTGATGGTAATCTGCTCAAAACTGTTTTCTAGTTTAAAATGTTGGATCAAGTCGCCATGTTGCCTGCAAGTTTTTAAATTAGTAAAATTGACACCTTCATCAGTATAAGGTAATCTTATTAAATAATGAGGTACTTCTTTTGCTTTGTGCTGAATTTTTTCGATTTCTTTGATGTCACCTATAAAGTAAGGAATCATGCTGCAAATTACAGATGCGGCATAAAACAGCAAATTCCAGATGCAGCCTAACATACGTGTGTATAGTTTACTCTAAAACTTCATATCTCTTAATCTAAAAATTTTTTTTAATAGGCCGAGTATCATTCGCTTTATGTTTTGCAACCTGTATTTTACGTAAACATTTATATTCATTAAATTATCTAATAGTACAAAAATAAACATTAAAAAGTTTTCAAATTTAAGCATTTTTTATGAAAGTTTGTCATTTGAATAGTTATTGATGGTAAATGTTTCTGTATATATAATAATTATATATATATATATATATATATTAATTATATATATATATATGTATATATATATATATATATATATACATACATACATACATACATACATACATACATACATATATATATATATACATATATATATATATATATATATATACATATATATATACATATATATATATATATATATATGTATATATATATATATATATATATATATATATATATATATATATATATATATATATATATATATATATATATATATACACATGCATATATACAGTGCTTGAAGAGAGTTGGGATGCGGCAGGAAGCCATCCCGTCACCTTTTTATAAAGTATAAAGTATCCTGCAACCTTTTTATAAATCTCTTTATATATATATATATATATATATATATATATATATATATATATATATATATATATATATATATACATATATATATGTATATCAAATCAAATCAAAATATATATATTTATATATATGTATATATATATATATATATAATATTTATATATATATTAGAAAAATTGTATCAACCATGATACTGCACACACATAGTTTGTCTAGTAAATTTACACACCTTCGGTATTATATCATCATGTTGATGAGCCTTAAATGGTCAAACATGCCCATGATTGTAATGCGCACTGACTTGGTTAGACAATACGCTGTATTATTGTAGTTATAAACATATGTATAATATTTTTATTACATATATTTTTATGTATGAAATTTCTTAGTTTAGATTTTTTTTAAATATAACCAAAAACACTTAGTGCAAAATTTTTGCACAATTAGTGCAAAAATTTTGAAAACCTTATAGTTGTTTTCGTCATTGTTATTATATTTATTATATTTATTTTAGCTGCAAGTGATGCTGTTGCTGGTTTGTTTTCATTGTTTTATTTGTAGAACTTTTCTAGTAAAATATATAATTACAAATATTATTAAATATAATCAGTATTTTTTAATTATATAAATAAAATTAATAATTGAATGGGTTAATCAAAAGTTACAAATTAGCAAAAAAAATTTTTCTTGTTTATCATTAATTTTTTTTTAGCTGCACATGAAGCTCTGTGTAAGTTTATATTTTTTATTAAAATTATGATTTAACATTTTTGATATTTTTTTTAAGTGAAAAACAAATATTTAGGGTAACTATTAATAATTATGGTAACTATTAATAAATAGATTAAAATATTTAGGGTACCCGAAATACTAAATACTTAAACTTATTTATTAGAAAAATTAAAAAAAAAGTATTTAGTAAGAATTAGTAAGTTACTCATTAAATGTTCAAGATCCTTGAACATTTGATGGGTAAAGTACTATAAAAAAATTGTCAAAGTTATGTCAACTTGTATATAAAACTCGTATTTAAATGTATAAAACTTGCAAAGACAACCTTATTAACAAAATAACCCAAATTAACAAAACAACTGACCTTACTTACCCAAATTAACAAAACAACCCAAATCACCTTTGCTTTATATAGTGCTTTTATAAAAGTTAGGCGAAGTAAAAAATTTAGCTCCTTTTTTTTATCAAATGTAAAAAATGTAACCATTTTTGCTAAAGGGAATAGTTGAAGGAGCAAATAACAGCCCTTTTTTTTTCTTTTTAAAAGTAACACTGTAAGTTTAGTATTATCAAAGAATATACAAGTTTCAAAAAAATGATGGATGGATATAATATTTTGTTATTTTATAGTTAATGAGTTTTTGTATAAAATGGTTTATATAAATATAAACAAAATCAAGTTCTTTTTTCACAAAAATTGACCACTGCTAACAAAAGCCCGTCACCATGATCTAAATGATCCTTTTGTTTCTTAAATATTGTCCACGTTGGTTTTAACTTTGCATGAATAGGTTCTCTGCATTGTTCAGCAAAGTTATCTATTTTTTGGTTATAATTCTCCACATATGGCTGAACATGACACAGTAAAATGTGGAGTTTTCACATTGCCTTTTTTTTTGTTAATCTAAATTTAAACTCTTATGCTGAGAGAAATGAATTCTTTAGATTTATTATTGCTTCTTAGAGACCAGTTCGTAACTTGGTAGAAAAATTATTTTTTACACAAGGGTCTTTCATAAAGTATTTACACAAATATGGGGGGAGGGGGCCACCCAAAAATGTGTGAGTAGATACAAGGGAGATAGGGGTGTTAAAGCGAGGACATACTCAGTTTAACTATTTCTTGTTTTCCATCTTTCCTAAAATTTGATTTTCTTTTAACAAATGCAATAAATTTTGTTTAAAAAATCAAATATTATGTAACATAGAAATGTTGACTTAAGTAAAAGCTTTTTTTTGTTTCTAGCGTTTTAAAAACTTTTGTGTTAAGGTAGAGGGAGGCGATTTGTAATAAACAGTTCCTACATACACAGAGGTGTGTGTGGAAGGGGGGGATAGTCATTGAAAACATACAGGTGCGTACAAAGGGGGAAAAGAGGTTCTAAATTAGTGATTTTACTGCGTACTTTATGGTTGCCCCTTAATGAAAATTTCTCAAACAATAAAGATTTAAATAGAATCAAATAAATAAATAGTTTGAAAATTTTTGTTTTATGAGAATCCAAGTTATCTGATGTTTTCTTAGAATTGTTTCCATCCCAGACTTTACTTTAACAGTCATGTTGAATCCTGCCAAGATATTTACCAAATATTTTGGCAGAAAAAAAAAGTTAATTATCAAATCAAGTTTAGGTGAAGAAACCAAGTTTTTCTTTTAACATCTTCACTTCCAAAAAGGCTGCAAGCAACCACTATTAGAGTTGAAAGTTACTGGAAGAGAAAAGATAAAGTTTAAGAAGTAAGATAATGATTGACAGATGACTTAAAAGATTGCAAATTATATGAATCAGGAAAACAAGAAAAAGAGAGCACTAGTTTAATGATCGTTATGTTTGCTGATGATACTAATCTCTTTTTTTTCATAAATGCATGACAACATTGTTTCAAAATATGAATATTGAGTTTTGTGACTGGTAGAATAAATAAGTTGTCGCTTAATGTTGATAAAACGAAATGGAGACTTTTTCATCCAACTACTAAAAGAAATTACCGCCTAATGAAATGTCTGTTCTTTTTATAGACAAACTGCAAATAAAAAGAGAAATGTATACTAACTTTTTAGGTGTCTATGTTTATAAAAACTTTGCTGGAATATCACATTGAATTTTTGTGCAACAAAGTTGCTAAAAGTATAGGAAAAATGTATAAAGCAAGAAATACTTTAAATAAACATATTTTAACACAGCTATATTTCTCTTTTATTGATTGCAATATAAATTATGAAAACACTTCCTTATATATATAAATATATATATATTTAATATATATACAGGCCTCGGCAGGAAGAAATGAATGTGAGAGCGGCAAAAAGCTCTCCTAAAACGAACATGGCGAGCTATGCGAGCTGCTCCTCCAAACAGCTTTTTAGGAGAGCTTTTGGTTTTTGCGAGAACTATCTGTTTATTCATTTAAAAAATTGCTTATTAATTACAAAATTTTGGATTTATACTTGTTACAAGCCCAGGGCGCAACAAATCGTTGTTTTTCAATGAATGTTGACGTTCGTATCTTTATGTAATGACGATCGTCTAGTTTAAGAGATATATATTAAAATTATTTATATTATTGTTTTTTTATTTGTCTATGTACTCTTTTTTCGGTTGATGTATAAAAATACATAAAAAAATAAAAAACTGTTATATAATATTTTTATTTAGACAATAAAAAAAAAATAAAAAATGATTTATTTGCTATTCTCCTAATATAAAAAAACTCAGTTAGAACCTTGTCAAACCAATGTGGCGATATGTCATATAAGGAAGTTTTATTTTCAAATAATTTTTATTCTAGTTAATAATTTATTTGATATATCAATGAATCTTATTAAATATAAATAATTTTTATTTCTTCAAAACAATTTTTTACGCATTAGCAGTGTGCGCAATTTAATGATAATTAATATAATTTAAATAATTATAATTTAATGATAATTAATATGCAATGACTTAATGATTGTAGATTGTTATCCATATGATACTAAAGAATGAATTTTTCTCAATTTAGTTTGCTAAATTTATTTACAATTAAAAAAAACGTATAAATAAAAAAATAAAATAAATAAAACGATAAAAATGAATAAAAGGAGCTAAAATAAAATAAAAGTTTTAAAAATAATATCATATTAAATATTTAATAAGTTAATAAAAATATCATATATTTTTTAATTGCGTTTTTAAATACACAATAAAAATTAAAAAAATAGCATATTAGTTCTATATATTCTATTAGATTGTATATGTTTCAACAAAACTTAAGTATTATTTTCAAACATTTCAAAAGTGTTTTTAAAATGCAAATAAACATTACTTCGCTTTATGAAAAATAAGAAAATTAAAAAAAAAAGCACACTGTTGAAAAAAGCAGTTGTTTAATGTTTAAGCATGGTTTCTTTTAAAGTAATTTCAAATACATTCATTTTAAGAAAATTTTGCAAACTTTTGTTAACGCTTGCAAAAACCATGCTAAAACATAATTACTATCTTTGATAGTGCATTTAGTTATTATACTTAATAGTAACGCTATTGAAAGAAATAATCATGTTTTAGCATGGTTTCTTTTAAAGTCTTTAAAATGTTTTTTAAATTTTAGTAACTTATTGTTTTTTATCATAAATATGTGTTTTTTAAGATAAATAAAAAACTATCAATCGCATAATTATTTGGAAAAAAATTGCTGAAGTAAAGCATGTGTTTTTAAAAATTTTAAGCAAACACTTGCATACACAAAAATATATAAAAAAAAAAATTTTTTTTAACAAAAATTCTGCACTTTTGTAGATTTATTGCGCCATATCAAACAAATGTTTGTTACATTAATGTTACAAGAATATATACACAAAAAAAGTCATTTATTACAGCATGAAAAAGTTCTTTATACAAGCATTGTTTTTACTGCATTTTTTATTTTAGTTACAATGATAATTGTACTTTTGAGAGAAAAAATTATACTTTTGCAAGAGCCATAAATTGCTCCCGTAAACCGTTTTAATGGAATGTGGATGAAAGCCAGAGCTAAAGCTCTCGCTTTCCCGCCAAGGCCTGTATATATATATATATATATATATATATATATATATATATATATATATATATATATATATATATATATATATATATATATATATATATATATTCTATAGCTAGTTTAGATGAGCATTTGCTCACTAGTTTTGCTTATCTTTATAGCATACATTGTTTTCAGAAAAAGAAGAAAAAAACAAAGAATAATTAAAGAAAAGATTGCTGCCGTATCCCAAACCCTCAGTCAATGTAGCAACACTCTGCTGCGAGTCGGGCTAATTGTCAGTCAATGTGGGTACTAAAGCTATTTCAGTGTGATGTCAGAGTGCTCATCTAAACAAGCAATTTATGTTATATATAGATATATAGTAAAAAAATTTCACCTATCTATTGATTATAAAGAAATTACTTAATAAAATATATTAATTAAAATTTTTTAGTTAATATGTTGATACTTCAATATTCACATAAGGTTTTATTTAAGTTATATAAATTTGCACTTGTAAGGTTGGGTTGTATACATCAGATCAATGCTAATCCATATGCTATGAATCAATGTTGAGTTATATACATTGAACCAATGTTGGGTTTAAATTTAAAAAAAATCAACTTTTGTTTTTATATTCACATCAATACTACCCATGCATATATATAAAATTTAAGGTTTGATTATATGTTTTTAAAATAAATTGAAAGCATTTAAATTGAATTACGAAGTTGGTGAACATTACATTTACAACCATCGAATGCACTATATGGAAAAATTATTGGCCAGATTAAAATAATTAAACTTTGAATGATAAAATATTAAAATCTTTTTTTTAGCACGAGCTGCCGAACTTGGAGGATTTGGAAGTTTACCTGCTCCAAACTTCAAACCTTTAGGTAAATTTCCATGTACTGGAGTTTATAACCTTAGATAATAACACATGCCTGATTATTAAATTTTGTAGTACAATAGATTTCTTTTTGTTGTTTGTATGTTTTCAACTTTAAATTTATAAGATTTAAAATTTTTTTTTAGCTAAGCTAGTTTAAATATATTGTATGTTTAAATATACTATTATATGTATTATATATATAATAAATGTATTATGCATAAAATGAGCAAAAGTTTCCGGTCAGTGACATTTTTTACTCTTATTTATTTAAAAAAAAGTCAAATGCTTACTAATCATTATGAGATGTTAAGATGAGATATAGAAAACAAAATAATATAGTAAAAAAACATTATTTATGTTTGTGAATATATTTATTAGTATAATTGTAATATTTACACATGCAAAAGTTTCCTGCCAAGTTGTGTTATTAGAAAAATTATTGGTCCATGTGTTCTATAATATAATTAAATTATACTATTATTATAATATTTTGTAGCCATACCCTTTGCGGTGATAACATCTGCACAATGATGTTGCATTGACTCAATGAATCGGTTAATACAAGCAGGTGGAATTTTATCCCATTCTTCCTTCAGTGTTATGAATAATGCGGTTTTATTTAAATATGAATGCTTTCAAACTTGACAATCTAGCGTTTCCCATAGGTGTTCTATTTAGTTCCAGTCCCATTGAGATGATCATCAGATTGATATGGCCATCTTGAAACTCTCACATTTGAAGGAGAAAACTGGTGTTTTAATAACAAAGTAATTTTCTCAAAATTACTTTGCTCCCTGGGTGTTTTCCCATTCCTTTCAGTATTTAAAGTGAAAAAAATTATACTTCAAGATTTTAAAATAACTCTAAGCCTTGCCACCATGACAAAAATGTTTGTCACATTGTTTAACATTGAAAAAGTAACATAAATTGTTCGAAGTGAACTAAAGTTGTTAAAAGTTGAATTTAAGCAATCAAAATTTAGGTGTAAATAATGATCTAGCCTAGCTACCATGATATGATAATGTTAGGCCTAAGAAAAATACTGATCCAGCCGTATTCAGAAAAACAATTATGTAAGTTTTTTCATAGATTTTTCAGTGTTTTTTTTCTGAAATCTGGTATATTGCGCCGGTGTTGTTCCACCACTTGTAACATATACTGTTTTTCTGCTTCGTCTCTTGTTAAAGTATTTGCAAAGTCTGTGATGAGCTTCATTGCCCTCTCGGCTAAATCATTGGCAACTTTTGCATGATGTATAAACATTGCCGCTTCTTGAAAATTATGGTCGGTTTTCCACTGCTTTGGAGGCAAGTGCAACCAGGCTGTTTCAATTCCAAGTAAATTGAACAGGAGCCAGGATTTCTTGCCAATCAGATGTACCGATTTTGTTGAGGATACTAGCTGTGGGAAGACAGAAACACCTTTATCTAGTGGTTTGTCTTTTTTTGCTTTGATAAGTCTGGCAATTTGTTTTTTTTCCGAATCTGACACCAAATTTGAGCGAAAATGTGACCGTTTTTTCTGCCAGATACCACATATGCCTGTTCAATGCTGAAATTGTTGCTCCAGCTACCTCAGGGTCAATTTTCTTGAACATATGTAGATCATGAAATAACTGAAGATCATTTGATGGTGCATCGGCTGCAGAAGAGGCAGCTAACCACGCTTTCACATATAATAGGGCATTGAATGTGCAAATACGACGCAACTTTTCCATTTTTTCAGGATCATAATTCAGCTGATCACCAAAAGCATACATTTTAGCACTGTATATAACAGTTGCCATCCAGCGTGCATGATGGTGTGCACCAGGCTTGAGCCAGTGCACTCCACGAGGAGGCGTTTTTCCTAGAAGTATGAGCACAAGTTCTGCACATTCTCTGTAGTCATCACGAGGCATGCTGTTAACTTCTGAGGCTAAGATTTGTTGCAAGAAATTAACAACATTTTCCTTCTGTTGCTTGAGACGTCGATCAGTAATATTTAAAATTTTGAAATTCAATCATTGTTTTATTGTATATCAAGATTTTTTAAATTCCATGAATTCAGGGGTTTCTGGACTGGATGTTGGACCAAAAATCTGTTGCCATGTGGAACACAAAATTCTCTCCATCACATGATGACAACAAGCAAAGTATAATACTTTCTTGTTTAGCATCAATTCCAACTGTACACATGCACCATTTTTCCATCCTGAATTTGATGCAGTAGTACCAAAAACAAGACTATTAGCATTGTAGCACCAGTTCCATTCGAGATTACTGGAACCCCAAGAAGTTTACCTTCTTTATAGTTTGGCATCCCAGCCACAAGAACACCTAGCCATTCAGCATCCTCAGGAACACTTTTCCCATCCCAATGTAATGTTACGTACTTCAGGGAAACAAATGTAGTTTCAATCTCATTGGCATTCTCTATTCAAAGTTTTTTAGCAGCTGTCCTACTGCTTGTTTTCGATAAAGTCACACACTTCAAATCAGCTCCACCCTCTGCAAGTATAGCCGCCATGAAGGCCGTTCTTTTACCAGCTAATAAATTCAAGTGATCCGCCATTGTTGAAATTTTATCACTTTTGAAAGGATTTCTTGGAAGATCTAGTGTAGTTTTGTCTTCTCTGTCAGGTTTGGTTTTCTTTGTTATAGTATCAGCTTTCTGACATTCAAAATCTTCATCTTCACATTCGTTTGAACTATATGTAACACTAATATACTCTTCTGATTCCATGTCTGACTCGGGGGAGTCAACACTTGTCGTTTCAGGATTGGTGCTCATTGTTGCTGCCAGATTATTTTGACTTCTCAGTTCTTCAGCCATTTTTCTTGCCAATTCAATTCTTGCTCTCTGTATTTTTTGAAAAACTTTTTGTTTGTACTTTTTGTCTTCTGATCCCAAAATAACTCTTTCTTGAGATTTAACTGTTGTAAGAAATTCAACATCTTCTTTTTTTTGCTCATTATCACGAAGCCGGTTCGTTTCTATTTTGTTTTGAGCATCTTGGTGAACAATATAAAAGTATTTTTTCATATCTTCAATAAACAGTTTTTCCTTTGCTTCATTTGATTGACATCCTTTTTTCTTCTGGAGTGTTCTATAAATATTATAGAGATCCAATATTTTAGCTTTAACTTTGTCTTTGCGTTGTATTGCAATTCCAGCTTTATCCCATTGATTTTGAATTTCCACTACAACTTTTTCAGCTATAGCACCATTACAACTGACATGTTTGGTTTGTTTCATCGACCTGTCCTTCAAAAAGAAAAAGAAACGCAGCACATCTCCCTTCAAAAGAATTCTTGTTGGTAGTAATTCAGTTAATGGTTTTCTCAATAACCAGATGTCAATATCTTTCCTCAGAACAGGTCTATTCATGATCGTTTTTAACAGTTCAAAACTAATGATTCTGTATTATAGTGTAATATATACACTATACAGCGCTACAAAATTTCACATAATATGTTTTAATCAAATCTGTTTGTCATATATTTTGTTGAAAAATTTTAAAATAAACAAAATATTTTTCAAACAAACAATACAGTCTGCTTCTGTCTGATGAGTAATTCTTGTTTAACTTCTTTCATTAAATTTTTTTCCTAAAAAAAAATTTAGAAAAAGTTTAGAAAAATATTTAGATTAGTTTAGAAAAAGGACTAACATAACTTTTAATAAGAAAATTCAGGGAGCTGGTGGCAAGGCTTAAACATGACTAAATGACGTAATATTTTGTATTTTATCACAAAATAAATGAATGAGAAAATTGCCAGGGAGCAAGATCCTGAGAGAAATTTTTTTTCACCATGCTTCTCTAGTGCGCCCTAATATATATATATATATATATATATATATATATATATATATATATATATATATATATATATATATATATATATATATATATATATATATATATATATATATATATGTATATATATATATATGTATGTATATATATATATATGTATGTATATATATATAGTATAATGTAAATAATGTTTGTAAAATACATATTAAAATATGTAAAATTAATTACATTGAAAATGTAATGAAAATTTCTATTGTAGAAAAAGGCGAGAAAGATACTACCCTGGCAAAAAAGTACACACAAGGTATTTATATCTTTAAGTTTTCATTTAATAATTTTTTATTTGAAATGAAATAACTAAGAATTTGACAAATGCACATTGGTGTATTAATAAAAAATAGTGTCATTTTGATAAAAGTTATCCTTAATTAAAACTTTGAAAATACATTTATATAATATTTTTTATATATTAATATGATGGATTACAACTGATGTTGGGAAGACATGATCTTTTGAATCTCTTAGCCTAAAGAGCTGGATTTTTTGGTATCTGGTTGGTTGGACTGGCTGGAGCATCTTTTTTATCTAAGTCATGGTCTTCATCATCCACTTCTTATAAATAAAAATGAAAGCATGAAACATCTTTCAAATAATTGAACTTTTTTAAAATTATAGACAAGTATTATATCTGCATAAATGACATCATTATTGATGAAGTTTGCTTAATGAAGGTCAAAAGATTCAGCTGGCAGGATCTGATTACTTTTATGATTGGTTTCCACATTTGTCTGTTGATCTTCATTTGAATGATTAATAAATATCTAAGCTCAAGTGCATAAAAATCACTGAAATGACACACAAATTATTCCTATGTGATCATTGTGCTTCATATGAAAGATGTGTTGAGTTGCTACTGCTTTTAGGTTCAGATCCATTTTTTGAAGCCTTCAAAAAAGAACTATTCAAAGGGCACATCACATAATCAGTAATTGATTCAAGCAATCGGTTAGTGATTTTTTTCATTTTCAACATCATCTTTTCTAATCATTTTATTTTAATTCAATTGGTTTAAAAAAATAGTAAAGTTGCAATTTCCTTATCATCGTCAAAAATGTTTAAATTTTTCCAAAGATGCAATGTTTCCTTTAACATAAATCTGAAACTCCTTCACTGCGTTTAAATGTCTCTAATGAAACTGTTGCAAAATTTAGAAAAAAAAGAGAATAATTTTTGTGTTTGTTTTGCAAACACCAATCTTGTTTTATATAAATAATATTTAAGATATTTTCTAGTTTCTTTTTGAAAGTATAGAAGAAATTTTCTTTTTAGACTTATTAATGTATTAATGACTTCTTAATGTATTACTGATTTATTTTTTTTATATTTTGTTTGTTTTAAAAATGTGGAAAAATCTGATGCCAACCTCTAACAGATTATGGTCTGCAAATTATTGCTGAGCTCATTTTTATTAATTCCGAGGGCTGTGTATGTATATATATGTATTTATGTATATATTTCTACACACACAAACTTATCTTTGTCTACTTAGCTTTCCATAAAATGTCATTAATTGCTTTGAAGATCAAAATGTCGACAGCTTTATATTCCTTAAGCTTCTTTAAAAAGCATAAATCTTGATTTGGTGCCTTGCATCGCAAGACTACATCCAAGTCATGGGTTTCACATATATAACTGAGATGAATAACAAAAAGTGCTTGTTTATCCTTGGTACTAATTTTGAGATAGGATTGCAACAAATAGATTTTTAAAGAGTAAATAGCTCTAGCCGCTTACCTTGCTTAATGCATCCCTTTAAGAGGTCTGATTTTAATTTTAGTCCAAGTAAATAATAGTTGGTTTAATCAGTTCCAATAATCGTCACGCAATATTTTTTACAGTCCTTGATTATAAAATGTCAACAGTTCTTCTATTGCTATATTCACCTGGTTTTTACTGTGGTCACCTGGTTTTCTATAAAAGGCTGGAAAGTGTTTTCTGAGGTTAAATGTGACACCAAGAAAGTTTACAATTTTTAAGTTGGTTTTTGCTATTTTTAGATTAAACTTCTCCTTAAAAAGATAAACAATTTTTTGATTCTCTTAGATTGTGGTCCATTAATACCGTGAAACAACCATCATCTCTATATAATCTAATGGAATGGATTGTAACCCATAACCTTTACTTGTTGTATGTAGAATATATATATATATATAATATAATATATAGACCAACTAACTCACATACTTCAGCCTCATTAAAACTTTCCTTAGAAATGTCAAAATTAGAATCTCCATATTTTTTGACTCCTATTTTATGGTTTTCAGTAAAAATTAATGATTTTCTTGAGTGACTTATAAGTCACTTATATCTTATATCTTTTGTTTTGTTTGAAATTTTTGTAAATTACTTAGATATGAATAAGTGACTCTTGAAGTAATTCTTAAAAAAAGACAGATTTGTTATCTGCTTATTTTTATTTAAGCTAAAAATGTATTTTATTTTTGAATTAAATTTGTCGTTACAACTGTTTTTAATGTCTGATGATTGCTTAAAGTGTCAAATTTTGAGTCATGTTTCAACCTAATTCATATTTATATATATACTATATATATATATTATATATATATATATATATATATATATATATATATATATATATATATATATATATATATATATATATATATATAGTATATATATACACACACACACAATAATAGAATATGTTTTATTTTAGCTGCAAGTGAAGCTGTTAATGGCAAGTAATTTATTATCATCTATTAATATATCTTATTCTATTAATATATTTGTTAATATTTTTTATTTGATATTAATTTGCATATTTTTGTTTGATACTAAAAATTTAGTATTATAAATGTTAAAAATTTATATTTAAAAAAATTAAAAAATTAGAATTATAGTCATAAAAATTTTTATGCTTTTGAAACTTTAAAAGAAAACTTTTTTTTGAAAACCTCATTATAGCCGCAGAAAAAGCTTTAGACAACCTTGCAGCTATTGGATATCCTGATGTCATTCCTCCTGTTAATGAGGCAAAATCTCAGCCAACAAGTATGTGTGCAATTTATTTTATAGCAATTTACACTAAAGTTACTTTGTGATGTCATCATTATGTCATACGTGAATTGTATTTATAATAATTACAATCGGTACTTATTTTGGTAGTATAATTTGACAGAGGGCAATATAAAATTTTATTTTTAGAGTATTTTTGATATCTAGGCGGTTCTAAATCAAATTTTTTAAAATTTATATCAAATGTTTAAAGTTATTATGTTTTTGAATAAAGTTCTTAGATAAAACCTATTTCTGTACCTTATCAATTTGTAACAAATTTACTGTTATAAGTGGTGTTGTCAATTAAATTTTAAGTTAAAATTATTTAACTTACATCAAATATTTAAAATGATTAAACATTTGATGTAAATTAAATAACTTTCTAAATGTTTCTGAATGAAGTTCTTAGATAAAACCTATTTGTGTATAAGTGGTGTTGTCAATTTATTTGTAACAGCTTTTGTTATAAGTGTTTTTTGTTTTGGGGTTTGCAATTCTGATTTTTATTAATTGTTTATCAATGTTTGCTATATCCTAATTAATTTGAAATTTAATTGCTTTGATGATGGTATAATATAATATAAAGAAAAATACAAAAAAAAATTTTCCATCATTGAAATCTAATTACATCGGAAATTTGAGTATATGAGTAAAATGAATAATAATACAGATATAATTTTTTGTCGTTTTTTAAGATATTGAAGCTTATACAATCTGTTATGCACAAACTAAAGTTTTACCCTGTTTTTCGGTTTTTGAGGTAACTTCCTACATAAAGCAAACTCTGAACATTTAAAAGACATGCTTATGTCAAATAATGATACTTTGCAATAAATTGTGATGATATGAGTCTGGGAACGAAATAAACTTTAAAATATTGGTCCTAAAACAATCATAGTTATGTTAACTTCATGCAATCATAGTTATGTTAACTTGTAAAAGCTCTCCATAACTTTGAACAATGTTTTGGCAAAATTTAAAACTGTTCAAATGTTATCAAATAAATTAAAAAGACTTTTATTGTAATTAAAAGTTTGTTTAAATTTTATAAATAGCTTGCCAGGCCTAAAGTATGTCTTAAGTATGTATTTATTTCCAAGGTCATTTCCATGGTTACTTTTTTGGTCATTTTTATAGTAAATGGATATTATTTATATATCAAATTGTAAAATTTTTAAAATATATAATATATAATTTGTTCAAAAATCTTTTAAGAAACTTTTTATTATAAAATTATAGATGAAAATAATGCAGTTAAAAAACACGATGTAAATTTTATTTTGAATAAAGAAGATGGATCAAATGAAGATGCTGAAAGTGGATCTGGTGTTTCTGAAACTAATACTGGTATTTAATTTTACCATTTTAAGTTTTTGTGATTTACTTTTTTTGTTTGCTTGTTTTTAACTAAAACTAAAAACTATTTTTACATCATTCAACAGAGAATGCCCAAGTAAAGTCAATTATTGAAGCACCTAGTAAGAGAGACCAACAGGGAGAGTTTATTGAAGGTATTGTTTTTATGTAGCTTCGGTAATAACAATAAATAGAAATTTATATATTTTGTAACATTTAAATAGTTAACGATATTGTAAAAATATTTTAAGGATATCCATTTGGCATGTTCTAGGTAAAAGTTATAAAAACACTAAAATAACAACAAAATTATGACAAATACAAAGTAAAAACTTCATTGAAGTTAGATCTTGATTTTTCAAATATGTTGTTCATAATTTAATTCTCAAATTTATAATCAAATGTTCTGAATTTTTTTAAATTTTGGTACTTTTTAGTTATATAAATTTTAATTTTAAATTCTATTTTGGTTAAGTTAAAAATTAATCCATAATTTTTTTGTTAATTCAAGTTAGCATCAGGGCCGAATTTAACACCCTCAGGGGCCCTAGGCTAAATTCAATTTTGGAGCCCTCAAAAATATTTTGAATGAAAAACCATTATATAGTATATATAACATTAAACTTTTTGTTGTTTGCTTTTGTATCTTTAATTCTTCAGTTTAGCGCTACAACTTTTATATAGGTTGATTCTGGAATTCATTTTAACTTTTTTTTGAATTATTCATTGAATTAAGAAAAAGTTTTTGTAAGTATGTATAAGATATATTAGCTTCTACTTCAAAAATATTTTACTAAAAGTGAAAAAAAACTTTCCGAAACTAATATAAGAAATACTAAAGATTGAATTTAAAATAACTTTTTGTAATTTTAAATTTACTGGTTGTTCAAAAGACATTCTCAGACTAATTTAATTCAATCTTTATTAAGTTCAAGTTATGTTAATATCTCATTTAAGAGCTAAAAATAATTTTTTTTTTTCAATTTTTTATGCTACCAATGATACAAAAAATCAGTTAAAATTGTTAGGTTTTATAGCTTTTATAACAGTTTTAAAAGTTGAACTGTTGACACATTTGGTGGTTGACACATTTGGTGGTTGACACATTTGGTGGTTTTTGACAATAAGTTTTCAAATATTATTGGAATCACGCCTATGTATTTACTATTTTTATGTATTTCCATAGCAACAAGTTTACTATTTTAATCACATATACAGCAATAAATAATTTAACTAAGGTTTCAGTATATATAGACAAAAAAAAAGTGTATTTAAACATAAAGATAACATTTGTCCAAATATTTATTTAAAATTGTTTTTTAATAGTAATAATAATAGTCAATAATAATAATCAGGGAAATTAACATCACTATTTTGTAATTTCTGTATTATTTCACTAAAAATTGCTCTTTATTCTTTGGCCATTTCTTCCTCTCTTTCTTCTTGCTACAAGTTCTTCCTTTTTGAACTGCAATCTAATTGGCATAGAAAAAAAAGAATGATGAAGGTTTTTGATTTCTCCAAATTGAACTAAATGTCTCACAAGATGATCTCAATGTATTCTCAAAAATGAAATTAAGTAGAACAAATGTTATTGCAAAAATGTGCAGAGCTCCTCTAAACAATATCACTGTTTGTACATGCTTTGCCCAGATACACTGTCAAAGCTCTATTTGCTGCTTAGGACTTATATTTTGTCTAAAGGTTCAATTAATTTTTATGTTTGAGATTTTATATTACCTAGCTGCAGTAATAGACAACTTGTACAATTCAACAGATCTTGCAAAGCTACCTTGAATTTTAATCTGGTAACTGTTTTATTCTCAGGATAGCATAGACCAGCGATGTGCAGAATTTTAAAAGAATTTTAAGATAAAAAGATTTCCTTACGAAAAAATTTTTTTTAAAGTATTTTAAATTGAAGTTGCTTTTATTTGAATTGAACTTGCTTATTAACCACTAAGTTAATAATAGCATTTAGTTACTATTAGTTACAGCATTAGTTACTAATAGTATAGTTAGCATTAGTTACTAAATAATTACAAAATACTAAATAAATAAAAAAATTATTACAAAGTAAAACAAATTTTTTCAATGAATTTCAATTAAGTTCGAATTAAAGTAAAAAAAAAATTACTTAATTTACTTTTATTTTTACAATCAAAAAATAATTCATCATTCAGCAGAAATTAAGACATAGCAGAAAGAATTCTTTTTGTAACATCAATTGTTTTGTAAAAGACCATAAGAAATTTCTTCTTGCATAATTACTTGGAGATTTACTAAAAAATTTTTAAGCACTAAGATTCTGAGCGTTACTGGTAAGTTTTTAAATCTGGTTTCAAGCTTGTTGTCGATATTCTAAACTACTCTAACAAATGTCTACTAGTTAGATTGGAAAGATACTTTGATTTAACAAATTTCATAATCGAAAATAAAGGCTCACATGTACATGTCGAACCAAAAATTGAAATGAGATTTATACTAAACTATTTTAGTCGACAATACTTAACTTCAGGGAATATCTTTCAAAAATCATGCGGTAGTGGTGTAGTGGTAAAGCGCTCGCTTCATAAGCGAGAGGTTCCGAGTTCGAACCCCACCACGTCCCTGGTAGTACCGCGCTCAACTTGTTTCTCCGCGCAGCGGCCTTGTTCGTCAAGGTTCGTGTTTCGGAGTTATAGAGTTGGGAGAGGGTTATAAACCACTATTAAGTAGCCTCCTCATCTGTAGTGGCCTTCTCGGCCTTGAGGAGGTGAATAACAAAAAAAAAACAAAAAAAAAACAAAGTTTGTGTTCTATGAGGCCTATGAAGATTTTCATCTTCTCGAATATCTAATAGTTCTATTTCGAATTGAGATGTTTCTTCAAGCATGTTTCCTCGAATTAGACAACCATCACTAATATATCAATTAATAATATCAATTAAAAAAAGATTTACTATAAATGCTAATGATGACATTTTTTTCCCTGGTATGATTCAATCTTATGATAATAAGATTGATTCATAATCATAATGATACTGAATCATATGATTAGGATTATGAATTATCTTTGTTTGAGGAAAATGATTAAAAGTTTTTAATCATTTTCCTCAAAAATCTCTCTGAAATTTTTTTTTTGAAAATTAAATATAGTCTGAGCAAGATCAGATTTTTTTCTCCTTTCTGATGTGGCAAATTCAGATTTTGTAAATGTTGCATTACATCAATTAAAAGTAAGAGATCTTGCAAAAAATTCACATCGTCAATGATTTCAAATGTCTTTTGCTTTTCAATCAAAAAAGATTTAATTAGTTGTAATAGTTATACAAACCTATAAAAAACGTCACTACTTGAAAGCCACTTACAACACAGTAAAACGACAAGTTCCTTGGTTTGTTATTGCCATTTTTTGCATTTAATCAAGTACAATTTACAATCTCCTTCACTGGTTTAAAAATAATTGGAAAATTAAAATGTTTTGCTGCTAAATGTTCTTAATTAATTGCACAATGTACTGGGATAAACTCTAAAAACATAGGATCACTTTTTAGTAAACCAATAAACCCAACTTTTCCGACTTTTGCTGATACACCATCTGTTGCAACACTAACAAGCTTGTTCTTAGGGGCATTGGTATTCACCAGATCAGGGTCATGGGTTTCCATTAAATCAATTTAACGAGTTGTGTTTTTCAGCTCTACCAAATCTAGCAATTTTTCTTTCACAATACATCTGATGTTACATATTTAAAAAATAACTGCCATTTGAAGTTTATCTTGGATATCTATTGATTCATCCAATGCTAAACTGAATGCTTCACATATTTTAAGTTGTTTAACAAATACTGTTTAACTTTGATACTAATCTCAGATATTCTTCTTTTAGTTGTTGGTCAAGAAATGGAAGTATCTGAAATTAACCTTTTGAATTTTGCTACTATTAGGATCTAAAACTGAGATCACATCTAAAAGATTTTGTTTCACAAATTCTTCATTGGTGTGAGAATGTTTACTTCTCACAATATTCTAAGCTATAATAAAACTTGCTTCTGTTGTAATATTGGATTCTTTGCTCCAGCAGATAAAATAATTATTTCTTGTTATTTAAATACTGTTTTGGACATTTAAATATTATTTTTTCTATGACATGAATCTATTGGGTATTACTCATAAAAATACATCCGTTTTGTTTCATAGTGGCGTTTAACATTACATGTCTTTAATGAGCAAGTTCTTTATTGCAAATTAAACAGTTTTTTTTCTTTTTCAATAAATGCGTAATATTCTGTTCAATCACCATGAAGTAATTTGTTATCAACTTCCTTTATTCATTTTTGAAACATTTTTCAAGCCTTCTGGCAATGTATAAATCATCTCGATTAATATTAAGTAATTATAAATCATCTCAATTATTATTAAGTAGTTATAAATCTTATGACTCTATCGAAAAAACTTTTGTTGTTTTTAATGAGTCATCAAGAGAGCCTGAAATAGTAGACGAAAAAAGTCGGACATCATTAGTACAAGAAGGTCAGATCCATTAGTAGATAAAGATGTTTGTATGTCATTAGATCTTGCAGTAATCTACTTATTGATTAAAAAACCCTTTATCCAACTGGACTCGCTTTTTAAAAATGGTATATGCTTTGTTTCTGTTTGATCATTCTTAATTTCCATTGGTTAATGAAAGTAAAAAAACTCATTTTAAAATAGGGATTTTCTTTTGTTTTATGATCATAGTAAAATAATGTCTGTTTGTAAAGTTCTACATCCTTGATCGGCTTCTTGATGAAATCCTCTGTTATGTTCAAATGAATCAATTTTATTACCCTTTCTAAAAACCGAAATAATGTCAAAAATAATGAACAAAATGTTTTTAAAAACTATCAACTGTATCAACATGTTGTTAAAAACTATTAAATACATCAAAAATTCTCGAAATTTTTATAGAAGCTATAAAACTTTACAATTTCAAGTAAATGAAAATAGAAAAAAATATATATTATTAGCAATCCGATCGTATAAATAAAAAATGAATTTCAAATATTTAAAATTTAAAATATATCATAAATATTTTTTACAAAGGCAGCTTGTTTGGTTAATTGTTATTTATAAAAATGTTTGATAATTTAGCATTAGTATTTATTTTATACGAATTATAAACATTGTGAATTTTAACATCCCAAAAAAGTTGTAGCTGAAAAATTATCAAAGTGAATAACTATATTCAGCCGATTTTTTTAGCATCAGGGATTGTCTTTAAATTACGCAACGCTAAATTTATATAAAAAACAGAAGTAGGAGATCTTAAGCTCTTTTACGCGGCGATTTTTATAAAAATATAAAACTAGATTTCGCATTTTCTTATGGTAATTTTTGGATGTTTTTTTCACTTTAATTAAGTAGAAGTTAAAATATCTTATAAGTTTTTTAACATTTTTTTTTGGATTTATGATTAGTTCAAACAAACAAACAAAAAAAGTTAAAATTAAAACTTTCGTATTTTTTGAATGAAAATTTATCACTAAAATAATGTCCTATTAATGAACATAAATAACGGATCTATTTTTAGATAATATAAGTAGTATAATTCATTAAAAAATAATTATTCGTTATTGTAATGCATAATGATTTGATGCAGCTGAATGCAATTAGAAAGTATACTCACAATTTTTTAATTAATACACTAAATTCAAAAAATAATACACTTTATTATGGTATTTAAGTTGGGAAATTTTCATTCGTTCCCCATTGTTTCTTTCTTTTTTATATCTTTACTTTTAAATCTTTTTTTTAGTTGCCAATAAAGCTGTAGATGAAGCACACGAAGCTCTTAGTAAGATGATAAATTTTGGACTTTAATATTAAAACCAATATTTTTACAGTTTTTTTAAATTAGTATTTCTAAATTATATTTATATTGTTGTTTAAAGTTTGAATTAAATTTATATTGTTGTTTAAAGTAACACATATTTTTTATTCAGTGAATGCAGTTCGAAAATTACCGAACAAAAGAAGTGTCTAAGCGTTTTAAGTCATTTTGTAAATTTGTAAACTGAGAGTTTTGTAAAAAAAAAGAAAAAAATTTTTTTTTGTAAGAGTAACTTATTTTTATTTATAATTTTCGATAACAATGTTAATTTTTCATAGTTTTGTTAAAGTTAATAACAATGATGTAATTTTCATACTGATGAAAAAAATAATGTCAAAAATAACTTTTTGTTGTTTATAAATATTTATATATGCGGAACTTTGTAAAGAGACCAAAGTATCCTCCCACGGTCCTTGCGCCTTTGCCTCACAATTTTGAGGGCCCAAAAATGAAAAGCCTTATTTTCAGACTTGCAGCAATTAAATTTTTTTAATAATATTTTAGGGATTTAGTTGGTACCAGAAAATCCAAAATGCCATGACTCCACTTACTCTTCTCAGGGGCGGATCTAGGATTTATTTCTCCTTTGAGGAAATTTTGTGTGTAAACATTACTTTTTTTTTATGTACGTAGAGTTCTTTACAAAATTCGGGTCATTATCTTTTCTATAAAAAATATTTATAAATTAAAATTATACCTATTCTCGTTCTTGAAATCCACAATGCACACTACTAAAAGTAAACAAAACAAATTTGATATTCAAAATTAATTGTAAAATGATTCTTATAACCTGAATATTACTAATCTTTGAATACAAATAGTTCAGTCAATTATAGTTTTGGGAATAAATTTGAGAAATTTTTATTCATTGAGTATATATTAAATTCAGAATATACGCTGATGTAGAGCATGGGCGTATATTCTGAATTTAATTTATATATTCTCCGCAGTAAAAAGATTGAAAGAGTATTTGTCTGGAAGGTATTTGTTTAAAGCACATGGACCACATCAAGGTGCCTTACAATTCACATGAACAATTTTTTATGCAGAACGATTGAAAGCATATGACAGAAAAATACACCATCAATTAGAAAACTAATATACTTACTGAGCATAGTTCACATTTTTAGATTAATAACAGATTTTAATAATGCCGCCTACAAAATGTTATTAAATTTTTTTTTTACTTATCACTGCTAATTATAATTTGTTGTTGAAATAAAACGTCACATTAACATACAATTTTATTAAGGTAAGAACCCGTAAAACATCAACCTAAAAAATACTTTCCAACGATAGCTGATAATACTAATCTTTAGAGGTAGTTACCAGATAGACTTGATCTAAAATAAATTCAAACAATTCAAACAAACCATTTACAAACAAACCTCACAATCCTTTAGACCTTATCCTTTAATCCTTTTTTTTAAAATATAAATAAAGGTAACTCGCAGGTAACACATAAATAACTGAACCAATAAAAAACATAACTTTTAAACGGGCCTTAAAACTTCTAAATTTTGGCACCAACCATTAATTGTATAATTTAAATAATAAACGCCTGATTAAGAAAAAAAATATAACTGACAGTTACATCTAGACATCAAGTCTTATGCAACATCAATCAGTTGTATTTTTTGTGGGAAAAAAGTTGCTTTTATTACAATTAACATCATGCAAAATCTATATTAAAAATATATGTTTACATATGCAAAAATCACAACAGCAATATTACAAAACTATGTTATCAGTTTGAAATTTATGAAGACAAGCATATGTTTTTATAACATATAAAAAATGTATACCTTCATATAAAAAAGTATATACCTATATAAAGAATATATATATGTTTACATATACAAAGATTGCAGCAGCAATATTGTTTACATATACAAATGAAAAATAAATTTATTTTAGGCCGCTTTACTGTAGGATTTCCAGAAAAACAAATATTGTTTACTTTTATGCAAATTCATAAAACTCCAGATAAATCAACAAATTATTTTAAGCAAAAAACTTATAGCTTTGGCAAATATTTTAAGCTATTTGCTGAAGATAAAAATTTTATCCAATTTTGAGCTTTTAAGGTATGGTTTTGAACAGAAGTTTTGCTTAAGATGAATGCAGGTTTTCTTATACAGAAAATATAAAGAATAAATGAAACTACATCGTTTTTCTCTAAATTAAATTTTCTCGTAAATTATAATAAATATTAGGCATCATAAAAGAACATCACATTGCTAAATGCAAAATCCTTATTCATTTTATCGGTTTGTTGATCAATTTTTTTCAAGTTAGAATTTAGATCCAGATCAGATTAGTCGGAACCACTTAGTTCCATACTACTCTAAACATTATTTAACTTTCCTAGTTAGAGTCACTTTAATCCACACCAAGTACCGAGATTAGATCAAGATAAATTTATTTTGTCTAATGCATGAAAAAGCTGTTTTTCCCAATCATAATTTGTAACTCTCCCGCGCTTGTCACAGTTAAGTTACCTCGTAAGCAACTCCGTAACAATGAATAATAAAAATGTCTGATAGAATTTTGAAATGTTAAGTAAATTACATATCTTAATAGTAATTAATAGTAATATAATGATTCTCCTTGGCGGCCGCCTAACATGCTGTACCCGAGATCCACCCCTGCTTCTATGTAAGACCTCCTAGTCCAATAATTCTTTGATCCAAGCCCTTCTACACCGTTAACTCTGGCGTCTAAATAAAAACATTTAATATAAATTAAAACAATTTAAAAACTTTTAATGTTTTAGCGTTATTTTTTTAGTGTGTAACAAAGGATGCGCTTGAGTCACCCTTTGTTACACACTAAATGATGATTTTAAATTCACATTTTTTAACCTAGGATATCTAACTAGCATTTCTATGGACTAAGAAATCACTCTTTGTAAATCCGTCATATTTTAAGGTCAACAAAGTTTACAACTTTAAAGAAAAATAACATTTGTGCCATCAGCACCGCCCATTTTTAGATTATTAGGGTCTTTAATAGTCTTGTCACAGAGCACCGCAGATAAGCATTTAACTAGAAAGCTCACGCTGCCTTTCTTAGTGATGTTGTGAATATGGCCCGAGTGAAAACTCTGATCATTCAGAGATCGAACTTCAGATCTCGAGATTTAAAAGCATTCTTATTTTAGGACCAAATTTTGTCAAAACAAGGGTTAAAAGATTTTTACGCTCTAAATATGCATGTTAATTGCTCTAAAAATGCTAAAATTTCCTGCATAACATCAATTTTTAAATCTGGAGATAAGTAAAATATTTTAATTACAGGCCTATATTTATCCAAAATAACACAATTCCATATTCCATAACTTGCAAGGTTCCTCAGGGCTCTATTCTCGAACCACTTTTGTTTCTATTGTACATAAACGACTAATAATTTTGTTTGCTGATTGTTCCAATCTTTTTTTTTTTCTTGGAGAGATTTTAAACACTTTTTAAAATAGTTAATAAACAGTTTTGTAAAGTTAATGAATGGTTCGTAAGTAACAAACTTTTACTAAATGTGGATAAAACAAAATATATACTTTTCCTAAAGTAAATAAATCAGAAAACATTCCTCTTAAATTACCAAATCTTATAGTTAATAATACTTATATTAAAAGGAAAACATACATAAATTTTTAGGAGTAAAACTGAATGAAAAGTTACTGTGGTATTTACATATAAATAGTATTGAAACAACACTCTCAAAAAATATCGCAATGATGTTTAAGGCTAAATCTTTTCTACTGAAACACCCCTGAAAAAATTATATTGCGACTTTATTCGCAGTTATTTGTCTTACTGTAATATTGTGTGGTACTAGCGATACAAAACTAAAAAGAATCTACAGCAAACAAAAACATGCGTGTAGAATCGTGTTTGGAACTTATAGAAATACTCGTTGCAAACCACTTTTACATACGCTCGGTTCTTTATAGTGTAAAAACTCAATTTACATTAAGTTTTATTGTTTATGTTTAAAAAAAATAGGATTGTCCCCAAAAATCTTTCAAACTTATCTTAATCATAAGTATTTAACAAAGTTTTCAGATAACAGCTTTGTTCTTCTTTGTTCTCAAACATAATTTAAAATTAATTTCTAATTCAATTAATTTTTCCTTATCTGTGGAAAAAATTCCCTTATATTGTCAACAAAAACAAGACTACATTGGATTACAATTTAAAAATGAATCAAAATGATTATTACTGTTCAGGGAATACATCCGACTTAAAATGTTTCTTTTAGAGTAAACCCAATCAGATAAAAACAAATTTATATGCAATATAAATTTGTTTTTATCTGTATTGAGTTTACTCTAAATATATATGCAATATAAATATTCTTTGATATTAAATGTATATGCAATATTTAAACATTCTTTAACGGCAAAATAAACTACACACACAAAAAAAAACGAGCTTTGATGTGTGTTTGGAATCATTATGCATATTTTTATCTGCATAAGGTATCATTTTATTTTCCAGAATTTAAATATACAGAAGAGTTTGATTTAGTATTAACTTTACATACTGTTCTAGAGCAGGATAAAGAACTTGGGGAGAGTTGCCATAATTGGAACAGCGCGCAGTGGAAAATAAAGGTTTGTTTTGGATCAAAAATCAATAACTTTTTTGTTATTAAAGGTTAAGTGTTGAAATTTTGCATAAATGTAAAATAGTATATGATGCTTCTAAAGAAATATATTTTATAAAAAAAAATTAAAATACAAATGTAAATAAAAATCAAAAAATTTAAATAAAAATGTAAATAAAGATCAAAAAATTCAAAACTTTTATTTTTTTATTTTATTTTTAAATAAACATGGTCTTTTTAATTATATGAAAAAACTTTGAAAGTATTCGAAACAGCAAAAAATACATAAAATACTTATTTAATTTGAAAATGTATTCATATTAAAATAAATATATAAAAAACATTTATACTAGCTTTTGCCTAAATTCTAGACTAAAAACAAACACGTACTTTTTGAACTTTTTAAAAAACATTTTCCTTTTTTTTTGCGCATTTTCTGAAAGTTGACAAATAGGCAGTACTGTAATATGTTTTATGATATTTTCTCCGTGAAGTAAAATTTTGTGTACTGAAGACGGCATATAGTTCAAGGTATAATTACTCACATAAATGTGGGCAGTTTCTGTAGCATATGTACCAAAACTTTCAGCATTTATGATAACACCTAAGAAGAGAGCTTGTAGAATTATGTAAAGTCACTTGATCAGATTTTTATTTGATCCAGTGATTTCAGAAGAGCAGCTTGCATTGTAAAAAAATTTCCTAGCAGTAGCAGCCATCATTGGTATACCCACATTTGTTTCGGTTTGTTGACGGTTAACCCTAGCTGCTGACGAAAACGTTTCTGTACCTAGGTCTTCTTTTTTTTCTTTTGTCATTTTTTTTCTTCACTTTTAGCTGACCATGTTTGGAAAGACATGTTGTAGAAAATATGTAGTATTTTTACATACACCGAATCCAGGCATGTAGTGTGGACAGTCCGTATTAATACGAACTTTCATTTTCGAGCCTAGCAGACACTTTAAAATTGTTCATTTGTCGTGTAGCTCCAACTATTGTACATGTAGACGCAAAAGGCGTATCCGTTAATACCTGAGCCACTTTTCCATCTATCATTGTTAAAAAAAGTTCATGTTTCACTAGTATTCCATTGTAATATTTGTTAAATATAGATGGTCGTAAAGAGTAAATTTGGATTTTAATTTCACCTACGACAACTAATAATAATACCAATAATAGAATGTATGTCCATCAAAAATAATTCTCAATAAAAAATAGACAAAATAACTTACGCAAAACTATTGTTATAAACAGATATAGTCTGAAACCACAATAAAAAGCGGTTTTCTGTTTTCCACTGTGCAGCGCCTTAATTGGAAAACTTGCATTTATTTTTGAATAAAAATGAGTTTAGGCTATATATTGCATTTTTTTAGTAAAACGCCTAATTTTCTACGTTTTGACACATTTTAAAAGTCATTCCTCAAAAAATGCATGTGCACCATTAGTTTAAAGTTTTTTTGCGTCATTTTTTTTTCGGTGATCTAATTTTGTGTTCTCACTATATTGATTGCGCTCGGTAAACTATACTGCTATAGGATATACGGTTTTTTGTGTTAAATTCGATGGGATTTAAAATACAAAATAACAATGTAAACTTATCTTACACGTTGCTGCATGATATTGCAGTGACAAAAAAGTCCAAAGTTTCCTTGATTGGAACTTTAACTTTTTCTTTATTTAATCAGTAATAAAAATAGATAGTAACAACCATAAACCTTAAAAATGATACTTTATTTAGTGATTTTTAATAAATAAATTAAGAGAACGTCATAACCGTTGAAGTTTTTATACAATTTTTTGTTTCTAGAATTTCAGTTTGTCAGGGTAATATTAATCCTATTTACGTTTTGAACTGATTAAATTTTCACTGTAAAGAAAAAAATCATTTTTAATCAATTTTTTTTTATTTTACTCCGATACTTTTAAAAAAAATAACCTGTTCTGATTAAGGAATCAAAGTGTACCAAATTTAGGGAACCAATTGCCTTGATTGGAATAAAATGGTATCTTTGCAAAAACAAATTTATTTCCAAAAACAGCGCAATCAATTAAGTCAAATTATGGTTAAACGTATAGTAGGGTTGTTTTTTCTGTATTAATCAAATCATAAATGTTTTCATAGTTAAGCCATATTTGGTTAATAAATATTTATTCCTAAAAGTGTTTCAATTAAGGCAACTCTCCCCTAATTGATTTTTATTGGATTATGTACCCTATATTTATATTGTATATATTTAATAATATTTTTATTGTTTTAATAATGTTTAAATAATGTAAAACTTAATTTAAATATTTTTTTGCAACGTCTAAAATGGACAACAATCCCCTCAATTTTCCCTTTTTTTCCCATTTATTACTCTTAGCACTTTGTTCAGATTTTAGAAAAAACTTTTCAATTGTTGCAAGACGAATACTCTTGAATAAAAAGGAAGGTTTCATTTTATTGACACGACACAAAACCTGAAAGTCTGGCCCTCAATGATTCATGAAACTAACTAAATAATTTCTCTAGTTTTCTCAGGTTTGTACGAGAAAACTGCTGCAAATTTAATTATCAATCCGTAAAATATTTATTATTATTTGTTTTTGTACAAACTGTTTTGTTTTAACATGGTGCTTTGATACATATTAATTATAATATTAGAATTATGTCAAAGAATGGACTATGGAACTAGGAAGTGAAAGTGATATAAGACATGAAGCAGTCTTATATTTGCCAATATTAATAAAAGAAAATCCTCAAATATCAACAAAAGTATATTAAAGGAAAATACAACAAATGAATGAGTACCAAAGTCTTCTATACAAACTAAACCTCTAAAAATCAATCTTACTTGCATTTTGTTGATAAAAAATTCAAAAAGTTCCAGTTTCATTTTTTTTCTTTCTATATGCACATAAACTACCTTAAACTGTGAAAACTAGCTACATTTTATTTCATAAAACAAGTCAATCAATGTTTCTACCTTTAAATATTCCAGAGTTGCTCCTTAACAACATAACAATTAGACGGGAAAAATAGATGAAAATTTATTATGGAGAAATCATATTGGGCACATTTAATCAAAAATATTATCTGCAACGAGTATTTTATATAAATCTTGCCCATTTCTTGATTTCTGTTCAAAAAAACAAGCTTTATTTTGGTCTAATTCATAGCCATCTCACATATGCTAATACAGCGTGGGCTAACATACACAAAACAAAATTAATGAAACTACAAGGCTTGCAAAACCGTGCTTGTGGGGCGATTTATTATCTACTAAGTAGAATAGACAATCCTTGTAATGCGATGACAAATATAAAAGTCTTAAACTTTTTTTTTTTTTTAATATTGTAATTTAGGTACCCCAAGAAGACCTAACGGTCTTGTCACAGAGCACCGCGGAAGTGCATTTAACCAGGAAGTTCACGCCTCCTTCCTTACCGTGGCTTGAAAAAACTAGGAAAAACTTAATTTATATCAGATACTTATTTTTATGTTCAAATATAAAAATCATATGCAACCGAATTCTTTAAATTAACTTTTTACATAGGCATAGATATGCGCCAAATGGTGCTGTTTAGGGAATCTGCAAAAACATTTTGCATATAAAACTTCAAAAAAACTTCAAAAAAATGTTTTTGAAAAACATTTTTTTTGAAGTTTTATACCCAAAAATGCTGAATCTCTTTTGATTTCCTTTTTTTTAGGTATTATAGTTTGGAAAAATAAATATATATAATAGTTATTATACCAAAATTTATATTAAAGTTTGTATCAATATTATATTAAATGTATTTTTATCAATCGGATAAGAAATAATTGTCACGATAATAAATGTTTCTTTATATGGTAAACCAGGGACGTGGTGGCCCAGTACGAGGGTACGAGGACTTGTACTGGTGCCTGATTCTGGCTCAGGAAACTGGGCCCCCAAAACGGAATTGGGCCCCCAATCCTCAAAGAGAAAGAGTTTATTTTTTTAGTTCTATAAGTTTCTATCAGGGCATTATTTATAGAACTAAATAATTAACTTTCTCTTTTTCAAAGAGAAAGTTATTTATTTAGTTCTATAAGTTTCTATCAGGGCATTTTTTTACAACATTTTATTTAACTTGCTCTCACGTCGGTTTGTTTGTGTGTTTGGTGTCCGCGCAAAACAAACACTAGGTCAGCGGTAATAATAAAAGAAATACGCTAAACTTTAGTTAAGCGTAAATAAAAAATCCGTTAGGAAGAGAAATTGAAACAAACAAAAAACAACAAACTTTGTTTAGCGTAAATAAATAAAATCGCTGTGGAATAATAATAAAAAACGTTGTTGACCTGAAATTGATAGATTTTATACTGTAAAAAAGTAAGTAATGCTTTAATCTTTACTTATAAATAGTAATTAAAAATAATAAAGTTTTTAAAGTAAATATCTTATAAACGTAGAAATATAAAGAAGATAGCTAAATATAAAAAAGAAAGCTAGAGACTGAAATTAATCGATTAGCTTGTCTTGTTCGAGAAAGAGAACGGAAATTTTGAGCCAGAGCAAATGAATCAGCTAAATAACGAGCATCTCGGCTAAAAAAACGAACAGAACGATATATTGACGCAAGGATGGGTGAAACAGAAGAAGGTTAGGCAATATTGCTAAACGAAAAGGATACCGAAAACAAGCATTGTAGTGACGAACGATTAAACGATGTTCTCCTCTTTATCTGATGAAATTAACTATCCCATGAACAGAAAAAAGAGAAAATTATTCAAATTTTAAAATTCAAAAAATAGAAAGTTAAAAACAATAGAAGAAAGTTCAAAACAATAGAAAACGAGATATAGAAATAGAAAGTTCAAAACAATAAAAGAAAGTTCAAAACAAGAGAAAGTTCAAAACAATAAATATATAAAATGCATGAATTTATTTGCTTTGCCGTGATAAATATGGTTAATATATGTCTGATAAATAAAATTGTGTGTTTAATGAATTTTTGCTATTACTTTCATTCACTACTACTCAATATGCTCCAGTCCACTCCCTATCAGTCCATGGAATTTATAAATAGTGCTACTATTTATAAATTCCATGGACCGATAATAGTTATAACTCAAAGAAACCAATGCCCTGGTTTCCATCATAGGGCATATTTTTAACTTTATATTTATTTATGTTTCAGGTGAAATAAAGGAAAAAAAAAGAAAGAGGCAACATGGAAATACTAATCTGGTGAATTGAAAGCAGCTGGTAATGATCCAAAACAATTAAAGTTAATGGCTGGTCTCGTCAATGCAAGTGCAACAAATACAGAGAAAAATATATCACAAGTAAGCCTATTATTGAAACAGAGCCAATCACAGAGATTAGAGACCAATCATCTGTACAAGAAACAGACAATAATCAAGATGTCATAATTGCAGCAGATAAAGGAGTAGAACTACAATATTCAGAAACATTCAGAAAATGAAATATTACTGAAACTGAGTTAGTGACTGTAGAAATGGGTAATTATGAAGTGCCTGTAACTGCAGCGTTGGACCTAACTCTTGCAGAAAAGATTATCAGAAGCAACCAGACAACGTTGTAAATGTCAATAAAAATGATCCAGCTAAATTACTAGAGCTAAAAATTGCAAAGATGATTGATAAAAAGCAATTTATTGTATTAGGGCCAAATCAGCCAACAAAACATTCAAGGTTATCTAAGTATTACACTGAATCAGCTAAAGTTAATGACATAGAAGATGTGCAGAAAAGATCATGGCTAACCTACTCTCTATCTCTAGACAAAGTTTTTTGCATTGTTTGCAAAGCAATCCAGATAATGCAAAAAATTTCTAATTTTTTACGTTTTTTTCATATTATACACAAAACAAGCTAATTCATACTATGACACAGATGGTCAAGAAGGATATTTCAGAAGAGATAAATAATTCAGTACTCTTTTCACTACCTGCTGATGGCACCACTGATATTACACTCTGTGAGCAAACTTCTATTGTATTACGTTATTTTACGCTTGCTGCAGAAGAGGCCGTTGTAAAAGAGCATTTGATTTCAATGGTTAAAACTGAAACAACTACTGGTGAAGAAATAAGTAAAAAAATCAAAGAAGAACTCAAATTAAATAACGTAGATATTTAAAAGTGTGTGGATATGTCTTTTGATGGTGCGAGCAATATGCAAGGAATAAACAAATGAGTTGCAACCCACTTGATGCAGTGTTCTCCCATGGCAATAAATATTTATTGTGGATCTCATGGAACAAATCTGGTTATGAAAGCTTGTGCAAAATCTTCTGTTGTTTCTGTTAATTTTTTGGAACAGAAAACAAGCCTGGTGATGTACAGAAATGAAAGACTTTTCTATACAGAAACTCAAGGAAACGAAATAATATATTTAAGAAGTGCGAATCTCTTTTTGAGGATGTGGATCAGTCTCTTGAACTGGCTGCTACCCACAGTGTTCGTTTCAGTTCCTTACAAAATGCTACAGACCGACTGCTGACACTATACTCTGCAGTAATCGATTGCCTTAAACAAATTTCAAATGACATAGAATTTAAAATGAATATTCGAAGTGAAGCACAAGGTCTTTTATCCCGATTTCAGTCATATGAAGCAATTGTGACTTATATCTCTTCAAAGAAATTTTTACTATCTTGGGTCCCCTAAATAAAATTCTTCAAGGAGAAACAGTTGATTTTTCCATTGCTATAATGTCTGTTGATGTATCACTGGAAAAGCTTCAAGTACTAAGGGACAGTACTAGCCAAAATGCTATTTTATCTACTGATAAAATTTCAAATGAAGCTCAGCTTGAACAGCAAGCATTTGTTGAGATAAGGATTCGCAAAAAGAAACGATTGAACTTCGATGAAACAGAAGATGAACGGCATACTCAGGCTAAAGATCAGTAGCTAGCAGAAGTGTTTTATACTGTAGTGGATTCAACAACTGCAATTCTTGTTGACAAAATTTCTTCACAGCGGAAATTTTGAGAAAGCATAGACATTTTTTATTGAAGAATATGATTGAGATATTAGTCATAATTTTCATAACTCTAATTCACAAGAAAAAATTCAATCAGTGCTTAAAAGATTCAAAATTGGTATCAGTTTAAATAAATTCGCTACTGAAATTTTTTGGAGATAACAAGAAAGGCTGCTGAGAAGGATAACAAAACTTTGCCTTCTTTCCTCACCATTTACAATTTTTTGCTGAAGATTATGTTAGATGCTGTATTCTCCTCACTTGCAGTTCTATGCAAGATATTCAGTACAATTCCAACAAATTCAGCAGAGTGTGAGAGAGTTTTCAGGAAACTGAAACTTGTCAAAACTTGTCCAGCAAATCGGTTGACATTAGAGCATGTTGGGAATTGTATTCTCTTGTCAACGGAACTTGAAAAATTTGGAATTTGACGCATTCAGACAAGAAAAAACTATGCTGATACGAATAAGTTACGCAATCTTTTGTATCCATTAAAAACTTTTTTTAGTATAAATATAATTTTCCTTGATCACGTATTTGTCTCTCGCTAAAGGTACTTCACTGGGCCCTTCTTCTGGAAATTCGTACCTGCTTTTCAGATGCCACCACGTCCCTGTAGTAAACTTAAAAGTAAAAAAAAAAAAAAAATTCCGTTCATGCTTACAACAAAACGCTTTTTATTTTAAATGTGTTATGATTTAATTATTTTTAATGTTGAACATTTTAAAAATACAAACACATTTAAAATAAAACGTGTTTTATTGTCACTTAGAACGGATATGAACGGAAAGTTGAAATAAAACTCAAAACCGAATACAAATGTTTTTAGCTAAGTTCGACTATTGCTAATGCACGAAAGAACAGAATCCGGTTAAAGTCGTGTAGTTATAATTGTAATAACAAAAAAGATAAGAATACTATTAAGTTGTAAATGGGTGATAGTTTTATAGCTCACAGTGGTGGTCGTCACCATTGTTATAGTTTTTTTGAAGACTTAATGCAATGCGTTAAAAAAGAAGGTGTAGATAAAGTACTTTACAAGTGTCACGAAAAGAGAGAAGACTACTTTGAATGTATGCTGGGAAACAAGAAGGTGATCTCTTATTTATGTACAGTTTTGCATTAAACTGTCAGCTTTTTTTAAGGATAGCTAAATCTGCATTTATTTATTGCACTTTACAGAAATTAAAACAACATTTATTATTCTGTGTATTTTTATAATTACAATTTAAATAACAATATGACATAATGTGTTGCATAATTTATTTAATACTTTTGTATTTATTGTAAAAATAACAGGTATTATTTAAATATCTGTTTTCCTCATTACAAGATTAGTAACTCATAAAGTAGCAAAAGATTTTTTGAAGTTTTTTCATTAAAAAAAGCAAACAGAAAACTACAAGATCTTACAATACAGTATTTGAGCACTTGCCCCAACACCATCTGATTGCCATAAAATATTTGGAATCATTAAATAAAGCCAATAAAGCTTTTTAACATCAGTGAAGGCAATTTACCAAGGAGAACAAGTTAATTTTCTTTGTGTTGAGCTAGTGTGTTACCCTGTGTGTACTGAAGCCCTGTGGTGTAAAAAGATGTATTGTGTGCTTCTGCCATGCATTTGTTTTATCAATTGAATCAAGTGTGATTCTAGTATGTTTCTGTAGGTATATGAATTGATTTGACAATTATAAAGCTCACATGTACCATGTTTTGTGTGGTAAAATCATTATTATGTATCTGCTAAGTCTCCACCACTTTGTTGTCTCACTTGTATATAGTATTTGCAATATATCTTAGTTGCGAATCTATATATATATTTATATATATATATATATAAATATATATATATATATATATTTATATATATATATATTTATATATATATATATATATATATATGAATATATATATATATATATATATATATATATATATATATATATATATATATATATATATATATATATATGTATATATATATTTTTTGTTATTCACCTCCTCAAGGCCGAGAAGGCCACTATAGATGAGGAGGCTACTTAATAGTGGTTATAACCCTCTCTCAACTCTATAACTCCGAAACACGAACCTTGACAAATTCCAGTCTCGCATATATATATATATATATATATATATATATATATATATATATATATATATATATATATATATATATATATTATATATATATATATATATGTATATATATATATATATATATATATATGTATATATATATATATATATATATATATATATATATATATATATATATATATATATATATATATATATATATATATATATGCAAGACCGGAATTTTTTTTTTATTACTTGAGGGTTAGGTTGGGGCTGCCTGCCCCAACCAAACCCTCAGTCCATGTAGCAGCACTCTGTTACGAGTTAGGCTATTTGTCAATCGATGTAGCAGTACTCTGTTGCGAGTCAGGCTGTTGTTTAGTCGATGTAGCAACACTCCCTTGTAGCAGCAGGTTATAAGATATTTGATGTAGCAGCACTTCCTTGTAGCAGCAGGCTTTATAGAAATAAAAGTATTTTATTTAAAAAAACTAAAAAAAAAAACATTGTTTATATTTTTAAAAACATTCAGGTCAATTAAATTTGTGTTATTGCGGGTTTTTTTTAAAAACAATTAATTTACAATTAAATTAATGGTTTTAACTTTATGCCAATACAGAAATGTTGGACAAAAGTCAAAAGTAATTAAAAGTGACATATTTGTTGTCAAAATAATCATTTTTTACCTTAACGTACTCCCAAATGCAACAATTTATAGAATTGAAAAAAAAGTGATTCTTATGCCAACAAATACGTCACTTTTAATTACTTTTGACTTTCGTCCAACATTTGTGTGTTGTCAGAAAGTTAAAACCATTAATTTAATTACAAATTAATCGTTTAAAAAAAAAACTGCAAAAACGCAAATTTATTTGACCAGAATGTTTTTAAAAACAATCTGAGTGTTTTTAAAACATTCTGAAAGTTTTTAATAATATAAACAATGTTTTTATTTTTATTTTTTTAATAAAATGTTTTTATTTTTCAGGGCTCAAATTAAGCGTATCGCGATTACTTTTGGCACCTTTGCGATTAGTTTTTTCTTAAAATTTGCTTTTTCGCGATCTTTCTTTTTTTCGTGATTATTCTTTTTTTATTTTAGAAGATTGATACTCTATTCGATTGATACTCTAATATTTAGTGTTCTTTTACAGTATAAAACTGCAGTGACTTCTGTAACGATAATTTTTTTTTTAAAGCGGAGCATAGAGTAAAAGAAAGAAAAATAAAAGATTTAGAAAATCAATTAGCAAAAATGTTCAAATGCAGGAAAAAGACCGATTGTTTAAGGAAGAAAAAAATTTATAAAAAACAAACAATTAAATACCTATTCGAATCAAGAAATAAAAGATTTTGATTGAAAAAAGAAATAAAAGTTAATTGATTGAAAAGTCACTTTCTTAACTCGAATTCTCAAGGGCTTTATTCCGATTTAGCTCATTCATTATGAAAAAATTTAATGATATTTTTATAAGTTTATTTTGCGAAGAATAGTGGAAGGCAATATAGACTCTAAATAGTTATTAAAAAAAAACTTTAAAGTTTGTTAGTACACCTAATTTTAAATTAATAGCAATTAATGGATACAGATAAGGACCACAGATGCAGATTATCTACAGTTAAAAAGTGGGAAAAACATTTTAATTGCGAGTTAGAATACGATTTAAATGGAAATGAAGTTATAAGATTAAGATGCAGTTTATGTAAACAATTTGAAAAACGGATAAGTCTAACAAAGTTGTTTTCCATGACCTGGATCAAACCAGGAACAATATCAATAAAAAAAGATTCACTGGTATCGCACTTAAGCGGTGCGCAACATAAAGAGGCCATGCGAATTCATCAACAAATAGCATTATGTTCAGTTTCATTATCTAACCATGTTATTCATAATACTCCAATCAGGCGTGGTTTATGTAAAATGGCCGTAAAAGACGCTGACTCGTTACGGAAAAAATTTAATATTGCGTATTACTTGGCAAAACTTAAATCAAAAATCAAAAAAAGTATTAGATCGTAAAAGATTATATTATTTAGACACATTTTTTTCTTTCGCTCTATTTTATTGAATGAAAAAAGTGAACGCTAACTTTTATTAAAAAATACATTGAATGAAAAGCAATAGATAGAAATATCATGGGAATTTGATAAGGTTACTTAGATAAGAAAACTTATTTAATAAGAATTTAATTATCATTCTTGTTTGTGATAGTGCGGCTTTTCGTGAAAATGTTAAGTTTTAACATTTTATCACAATAATGTTTTCGTCATTTTTAATAGTTTTTTATAACTGTTTCAAATTTATAGATCGTTTAGTTAGAGTTTTAAATAATTTTTTTTACTGTTAAAAATTTATAGAAAATTAAATATTCTGGTTGTTTTAAAAGTTTAAAATATGTAAATAAAATAGAAAATGAAATAATTAATTAAAAGAAGATTATATCAAGTTCATTGATTTTACAAAAATACAGCCGTTAGATTTAATGCAATATAATAATAGTAATAATGTAAATTATAACTAAAGCTACTTTACAACCGCTGAACGTAAATGTTATGACATCTTATGCAAAAATGAGACTTATTATATGCTATTATAGATAAGTTAAAATAAATAATGCCCCTCCCCTCCGGCGGGAGTGGAGGAGGGGTTATGAGCAACAAAAAAATCGCGATTAGATTTTTTAAGTTAATTCAAGCCCTGCTTTTATTTATTTTTACTGTAAATCATGCACAGAGTGTTGCTACATCGACTATCTTATAGCCTGACTCGCAACGGAGTGCTGCTACATCGACTGACAAATAGCCTGACTCGCAATGGAGTGCTGCTACATTGACTGACAAGTAGTCTGACTCGCAACGGAGTGTTGCTACATCAACTATCTTATAGCCTGACCCGCAAGGGAGTGCTGCTACATCGACTGAGGGTTTGGTTGGGGCAGGCAGTCTATCAAGTGATAAAAGAAAAATTCCAGTCTTGCATTTTAATTTTTACTTTTTGTCAACAAAATACGGAAAAACTTTATATATATATATATAAATATATATATATATAGATATATATATATATATATATATATATATACATATATATATATATATATATATATATATATATATATATATATATATATATATATAAATATATATATATATATGTATATATATTAGTGATGTACCGATAATACTTTTTTGGCCGATGCCGATACCGATGCCGATGGATCGGAAAAGGCCGATACCGATGCCGATACCGATGAATTAACTAACTATTAAAGTTTTGAACATATAAAGCCATAGAGCTTTAAATTGGGTAAATTTTTTCATGTAATCCATACTGGTAAACAAATACTTGGACCCAAATAAATAAACTTGCCTGTAAACAAAGTCAAAATAAACAATTTTTCTAAAAATTCTAAGTGATGCATAAAGTTTAGATTATTTATTATTTAATAATTATCAAAATGCAGGATAAAAGTATTAAAATGCCATCGGTAATGCATATCGGTAAATTAATAAAAAAAGGCCGATGCCGATACCGATTCCGATTGTACAAAAAGTGGCCGATTAAGCCGATGCCGATTAATCGGTACATCACTAATATATATACATATATATATATATATATATATATATATATATATATATATATATATATATATATATATATATATATATATATATATATATATATATATATATATATATATATATATATATATATATAGAGTGTTAGCCAGGAAAAAAATTGGAATTTTAAGTGCATCCAAAAAAACAAAAGGCCATTACATTTTTAAATTGCTTCTCTTCTTTGTTTGATATAGTAGAGAGAAAACAAGAACAAAAGATAATTGCTTGCAGTTAAAGTTTTAATGAATGAATTATTAAATTTATTCATTGAAACTTTGATCTATTTGAATTACATATATTGCTTGTAAATGAAGTTTTAAAAGGCTTAAATGATTAGTTACATATATTGTCTTTATTTATTTTTATTTTTATTTTTAAATTATAAATGTAAAAAAAAAAGCTAAATAGTATTTAATTTTTAACAAAACATTTTTGACGATTTCCAGGATTCTTTTGTAACTTTTCAAATTACTAAAACAATTTTTCAATTGAGGAGTCGTCAATCAAAATGTTTTTATCGGCAGTTGTCAATGATGACTGTTGATAAAGACACTATACATTATATGTAGGATTGCCGGAATTCTTATCATTAGCTAAGAATTCTTATCATTAGATTGCCATAATTTTTATCATTAGATAAATTTAAAAGTTAAAAAACTTATTTAAATCAATAGCTTTTAAATATAAGTTAAATGAAAGTTTTCAAAATCTTCAAAACTTTTAATCAAAAAACTTGGTTGGCTTGCCAATTTCCGTCAAATATAATATTTTTTAAAAGAACTTTTGTTGCAATATGCTACTTTAATTTAAATAAGTAACAAAGACATTTAAGGAACAGAGCGAGATTCTTTCACCGCACAAGGGCAGCAACTAAATTTAATCAACATTTTTGAATATCTAGTAAATTAGGTATTTAAATAAAAAAAAATTTTTTTTCAACTTACAAATATAATTAAATATCTACATAAATTTTGTATTTGTAAATTTAAAAAAAAAAATAATTTTGTATTTATAAATATTGGTTAATGTTTTCTAATATTATAATATTATTTGATTATCTTCTTTTATGTTTTATGCAAATATAACAAAGGTAATATGTTTCATTGCAAGTTTTATTTTTGATTTTTTTTTTTGTTGGTTTTTTCGGTTTACTTTACCAGCTAATTTATTTTACCGAAAGTATTAATAAATCTTTTATTAAAAAAACGTTATTAATTTATTTTAAAGTATAATAATTATTAATATGCAAAGATCTTTGTAACTTTCCTAGCTTAAGATAAACAGTAAAAATGTAAATAAAGAGTTTTTGAATAATAAAATTAAATTAATAAAAAATTATTAAACAAATTGAAAAATCTTAACTAAAGAATAACTGGCGTCAAATAAAAATTAAAAAAAAGTTTTTTTCAATTTTTGAATGAATGATCTTGCTTGTTGATGATGACTTGTTTTTACACATGAAAAAATCGATCAACTTAATTCATTTCCTCGATGTGCATACTAATTGCGTTTTTTACTCGTCTAGCGCAACACCATAAATCTAAGACTGGTTTAATTTTTTTTTACGATGATTTTAAGAACCTTTGGGAATTTTAAACCAATTGGGAATACTCCATTATACGCAGTACCATCAAGCTTTCTAACACTCTGATATACACACATATATATATACACATCTACGTAAATATATATGTGTGTGTATATGTATATATATATATATATATGCATATATGTGTATATACGTATATATATATATGTATATATATATATACGTATATATATATATACATATATGCATATATATACATGTATATATATATACATATATGTATATATACATATATATATATATATATATATATATATATATAACACATGTATGTATATATACATATATATACATATATTTATATATATACATGTATATATATACATATATGTATATATATACATATATGTATATATACATACATATATATACATACATATATATATATATATACATATGTGTGTGTATATATATATATATATTTATATATATATATATATATATATATATATATATATATATATATATATGTATATATATATATATATATATATATATATATATATATATATATATATATATAAATATATATATATATATGTACATACATATATGTATATATATACAAGTTTTTGGGGAAAGCGTGTGCAGTCTCACGCCTTGTTTGTCCATGTTTAAAGTAATTTTTTGGACAACTTGACCATGTTTTTATATAGAAACCATTTTAAGAATTTGCTGCAAAAAAAAGCTATAAGAAACTACAGAGAATAAAATAGCAATATTCAAAGAAAGGTATTTAATTACATTTGACGGAAATTGGCAAGCCAACCAAGTTTTTTGATTAAAAGTTTTGAAGATTTTGAAAACTTTCATTTAACTTATATTTAAAAGCTATTGATTTAAATAAGTTTTTTAACTTTTAAATTTATCTAATGATAAAAATTATGGCAATCTAATGATAAGAATACTATATGAAATTGAAAATCTAAATAAAAAGAATTAAAAAATTAAAAAAAGTAAAACTTTGTCAAAAAAAAAATATATACCTAAATATTTTACTGTTTTTGTTATCTTTTTGTTTAGGGCCTTTGTTATTTTCCACTTCCAAAATTAATACAAGTTGAAGAAAATAGCAAATAAGAATATATATAGAAAATAAAAACATTTTTTGATATACAATTTATTTGTGACTTTTGTCAGTCTGTATATTAAGGAAACACCTTATTATTTGTGCTAGAAATATGGACAATTTTAAAATTTGTT
Organism: Hydra vulgaris; assembly: GCF_038396675.1. NCBI lineage: Eukaryota > Metazoa > Cnidaria > Hydrozoa > Anthoathecata > Hydridae > Hydra > Hydra vulgaris. Next base: position 72,949,944 of record NC_088931.1, read on the forward strand.
TTTCAAATGTTTTTGCTAAACTTTACTGTTTTAATTTATGCACTGGAAAGCAAGAAAACTTATTCTATTTGTTTGTAAAATTTTTGTTAATTTTTTAACAAGTTTTTCATGTAAAAAATAAAGTCATTAATACTAATATTCAAATATTCAAATATAAAATATTTGGTTGTTTTCACTACCCTTATTGAAATAGTCTGCACTTTCGTTGGATTCTCCAAAATGTGCGTTTAAACCCGATAGTATATTTCCTGATGAACTATTGTTATTGATGATGCTCCAAAAGCTTGTGGGCTAGTGCTTTGTAATTTAATAAACTTTTTTAGCGAAATTTTTAAGAGCCTATTTAAAACTTTTTTTTAAGTTTTTAATTTTTTAAAATTAAAAACACTTTTTCAAACAGCAATTGTTATGGGATCGTCCATAAATAACACAACACAAAATATTTTTAAAAAACAGAAATAGGAGATAACAAGCTCTTTTATGTGGCAATTTTCATTTAACTTAATGGGCTATTTTATTATTTTTTTAAAATTAGGACTCTGCAAGGTAAAACTTTTGATCTTTTTTGTTTTGTTTATTGTGAAAGTTTGCATTATGTAATTCATGGACGATCTCTAGTATTAACGTATTAACATTTATATTAACGTTGGAAATTTGGCTATATAAAGGAAACAATTTCAGACAGGCATCAAGTGTGGTAAATACATTGATACAATTAAACAACAAAATTCTTTTATTTGAATTTTTCCTCTATTACAAAGTTTATTATTCAAATAATATTTTTTACACATAAATAGCAAACAAATAAATTTATTTTCTTATTTTCCTATTATATAATTATTAAGAAAAAATGTCAAATATTTAAACAAGTAATATTTTTAAAAATAAAAACATTTTTAAAAGTAAAAAGACATGAAAACTAATAAAACATAAGAAAAAAATTAACAAAATTTCACATAGCTCTAGCATACATAGCAAATTAGTTTCTTAATTGTACGGGCAGATAAAATTGTGAATAAATTGCATACCAAAACTTTCAATTATTAAATTGTTATAAAATATATTTTTTTCTTCAACTTGTATTGAATTCGGTAGCTAAAAGTAACAACCACCCTAAAAAAACAAATACAAAAGTTATGTAGAAGAAAAAAAAAATTTTAATTTTCTTTTTTCAAGTTATTAAATTTTTCTAGTTTATTTAATTAAAATCTGATATTTTGTTACAATTTTGTTTTCTTTTTAAAAATTGTTCTTTTCTCAGTAGATAAGTTTAGCTTTTTGCCACAAATTATTGAAACACTTAAAAAGTTAAAAGATGTGAACTGTCATGGTCAGTGTGTCTAAAAAATTACTTTAAACATGAATGAACAAGGCATGTAACCACACGCGCTTTCCAGAAAGGCTTATATATATATATATATATATATATATATATATATATATATATATATATATATATATATATATATATATATATATATATATGTATATATACATATATTCATCTATATGTATTTATAAACATAGCGTAAATTTCAATCCAAGATGAAATATTTATTTCATTAGTAGGGTTTGTCAAGATTTAGGCAGTCCCAGCCATAACCCCTGACCAGGCTCTGGCTATGGTTTATCAAACCTGGCCCCAGCCCCAGTCAAATATTAGCCCCGGTTGTCTACTACTATCAAAATGAGATATTTCAATGATATCACTTGTCAACTCCCATGTTTTCATTGTTTTTTGCACACAAGTTTGCATATTTCAACTAAAACTGATTATTGTATGTGAATTAAAATTTACATGCAAATAATTCAGTATTTGCATGTAAATTTAGATTTAAAATATTGCAAGTTAATATTTGATGGTTTTTTTGTAATAAAAATATTTTTTTTAATATTAAATTGAATAATTCAAGCATCACAAATACTTAGTAATTCTATAAATTAAAGCTGTAGTTAGCTATTAAAGTTGTAATTAGTTAAAATTAAAGCTGTAATTAGCTAAAATAATTATTTGTGATGCGTCATACATGTGTAATTGAACAGCCTAGTTTAAAAAGTTATGTCAGAAAATGTTTCTTTTGAGAAAATTGAGCTTAAAGATTAAAAGTGGTTCTGAATTCAAGTGAAACATTGTATTTCATTTATGTTTGCTGAGATGTGTTTACAACAGACTGATATTTAACCATAAAATGTTGATGTTTTAAATTTTCTTTTTAGAGAGATATTTGACTATATAATGACTTAAGACTTTTTTTTGTTTGGTATTTTTCTCCCAGTTATTGACTTTTTTTTGTTTGGTAATTTACCCCCAGTTATTAATTTCTTGTTTGTTTGGTATTTTCACCTAATTTTTTAGTTTTTATTTGCATTATTAATACCATACTAGCAGTCTGGACCCTAAAATTAATATTTTTTTCCGACTTCAACTCCCCTCCCACCTCTTATTGCTTATGAGTTTTGATGTAGAAACTCTTAGGTGCTTAAGGGGGGAAGGGGCGTTTGGCGTATGTTTATTAATTTTTATTTAAAAATCAATAAATGTTTATTAAAAAAAATTGTTTCTTTTAAGTGTGCAGAGTTATGTAATTAAGTAGAGGCGTTAATATCTCAAATCTCTCCATCATAGATAAAGAAGGTGTTATCCTAACAATTTTCTACATGTATTTTCATGTTTTAAGACATTTTTTGAAAATTAAAAAACCTATTTATTAGATTTTAGAAATATTTTAGCAGTAGTGATCTGTGAAATGGGCCGTGGGAGTTTGTTTTTGCACGTACCATTTATATACTGATCTCGTTTGTAGTCTATTTATTTCAATAGGGGTTAGTATATGGTGGAAAATAATGATAGAAATATTTTCGGTTCTCAAATGTATTAAGCCATTCTTATCTGTTTATTGTACAGGCAATTAAAGTGTATATATTTGCAACCAAAATTAAAACATAATTAATGTCAATTTAGTTCTCTAAAACGCCCAAATATGTCATAAATCTAAAAGTAAAGAAATTGAAATATAAAAAAATATATAAATACATTAAAAAAAAACCCCAGGATATCGATATACCTGTTATCGAAAAGCGGTTGCCACATAATACCAGTTGTTGTCAGTGGTTTTGTTAGGGGGTGTGGTCTGCACCAGGTGACACCATAAGAGGGGTGATGCTAAAATGAATAAAAAGCAAATATGCCAGAATTTTTTTCTAAAGTTTCTGTTTTTTTTTTAGAAATTTCTAGGTATAGAGGACTTTTTAGTTTTAGTCTAGAGAAGTGACACCAAAAGTTTACCGCTCTGGGTGACACCAACCTCAGCGATGCCACTGGTTGTTGGTATTGCCAAATAGGGTAATATAATATTAAAGAGATCACAACTTAAAAGAAATCACAGCATTTGTTACAATAGCAGTTTCCATTAAAAAAATTAGATCCAAAATTTATTGCCAATAGTGGTGTTGCTTAAATATCTATCAATATAGTTATGCAATAGTAAATAAAGTTAATTAAAACAAAAACAAAAAATTTATATCACAAAATTAGAAAACAGATAAACTTTATGATAAGATCTTTTTGCAATGGTTTCAAAATAATTGTTAAAAAACTATTATGTTTAAAAGTGCTAACCTATTAACACCAGTAAAGAAAAAACAAAACAAATTGTGCAATAAACAAATGTAACAGTTTGCTATTTTTATAAATATTTAAAAGCAAAAGGTTGTCTTGGCTTTTAGTGAATGATTAGAAGCAATGAGTTCCAGTACTGAAACTAGTTATTTCTATTTATTATTTTTTATGATTTAAAACGATAAATAAGGAGTTACTTGACTATATTTAGTTACTCTCCAAACTTTTAGCATATGTATAAAATGTGAGACTAAATAATACATTTTTCTTTTACTAAAGCTGCTGTTTTTTCTAAAGGTAAAACTTAAAATTTTGTTTTAAAAAATATTTTGTTTACGTCTTATAAACATAAAAACTTTAATTACGCTAGGTTACCCTTCGTTGCTGACTTTCCACAATGATGTTCAACGTTAAGTTAATTTATTTAGTGTACAAGTGTACAATTTTTTAAATGTTTTAGTTAAGAACAAATCATGCATGTGCATTTTTCCGCCAACCAATCATTGATTTTTTTTAGAAGTAATGTTTTGAAAAGTTCTATTTTTAAGATAAATTACTTATAACCTTTTTTCAAAAAATTTGTATTAAAATACATAATTTAAAATTTATTCTATTAAGGTGCCAAAAAAATTTTTTCAGACTCCTAAATGTTTAGCGACAGGCCTGTATATATATACATAAAAATATATATACATATACATAAAATTTTATATATAAATACATTAAGTTTTAAATATATGTACGCAAAATTTTATATATATCAGGGCCTATTCTAGGAAAAAAGTTCGGACGGCAGCGGTACCCCCTCATTCCGGCAAACTTAAGCAGAAAAAATGGTGTTTTTTTCGTGAAAAAAACAATATTTGCTGTAAATAATGTTAAAAAAAAAAAGCCCTAAAATTTTAATTTGGGCAGCCCAAATATGGTTGGCACTATTGAAAACAGTCTAGAATAGTCCCTGTATATATATATGTATATATATACACATTAAAAAATATATATACATAAAATATGTAAATGTATAAATATATATAAATGTATAAATAAAAAATATATGCCATCATAAAAATTATATAAAAAGGATGAGGAGAATACTCTTTTTTACGTAGGAGAGCGCATCAAAAAAAAAATTTTTTTTAAATAAGTTTCAGTGCTGTACTCACTTATGAAAAAAAGAATATTCTGGTCAGCGTTTATATCTTTACATATATATACAAACACACAAACTTATTTTTAGCAGGCATTCTAAAAAAAAAATTGTGTATATATGTATTTATACAAAAAGATTTAATAATGGTTAAAAGTTTTATCCTGATTAAGAATTGTATAAAAACATAGGTCATAGAATGCTAATAAGTAATTTTATTCTTGAAGCTTTATTTTTGATTTGAAAATCTAATGATATGATTATCACTTATATTAATTCTGTTAATTTTATTAAATTTACTTTAAAAAGAAACAATTTAATTTTTATATTAAACTTACGGAAATTTGTCAAGCACATCAAAGTGTAGAAATCAAACAGAAAACTCACAATGTTTGACAGGTTTTATTGAAATACGTGAGCACCTGGTGCTTTCAAAAAAAAGTTACTTGATTGGATAAAATAAGACAATTTAATTTTATTATTTCAGCACACACGTTTTTTATTATATAAAATGTTTTATGAATACAATTTCGTTATGGTCCCAAATATATGCATACTAACTTGCCTATTAATTATGGGCAATTAGATTTGTTAATACCATATTTTTACCACATTAGATTTGTTAAAAATTTAATTGATGCATCTTCTTATGCAGTAATAGAAATTAAAAAATAATTTTATAGACGAAATTTTATAGATAATTAGAAATAATAATAAAAATAGAATATTAAAAGAATGTTTTGTAAATACACAAAATTTAATATTAAAGTCTTCAAGAATTAAATTATTTTTTTATGTATTATTAGAAAAAAAGTCTGAAGAAAAAGTAATGAATACCTACAAAGAAACAATACAAAGAAAAGTTATAAGCTACAAAGCTACAAAGTTATAAGCTATAAGTCATTAAGTTACAATAAGCTACTTTAAGTTATTACAATACTTTAATAAGCTATTTTATGTTACTTCAATAAGTTACTTACAATGAGCTGCAAGGTTATAGGTTATAATGTATAAAAAGTTATAAGCTCTAAAAGCTACAAAGAAAAGTTATAAAACTGACAAATAACTTTCAAATATCTAAATTCATTTATATCTCATTTTATATTCATTTATATTTAACTCATTCTTTTTTAGTTACTTTTTACTTTTTACTTACTTTCTTCATCTGTTTTCCTGTATTAAGTATTTCTATAAAAACCTAGTTAAAATTATTGATTTCAAAAAAGTTATATACTTTTCTGAAATCAATAATTTTAACTAGGGGAGTTCTATCATCCATCATGTTCTCCATTGTGTGCACACAATACTTTGCAAATAAGCAAACAAATACCAATTTTTGTTTTGTTAAAACAGTTATCCAAAAATAATTGTAATTTAAAAAATAATTTTGTGAACAGTTTTCTCGTATTATCAAGAAATTACTCCATTTGCTCCATTTGCAGCAAAATGTTCAGCATCAATACACATTTTTGCATGGTCGATTTCTGAAAAATTTCATGGACACACTTGTGTAGCTTAAGTTGTCTTTTGTAATACTTATTTTTGATATTAGCTAAAGGTAGAGGCAAACTTTTTTCAAAATCCATACAAAGTACTAATGTACCCGTGCTTTTTTTAGTGACTTATGAAGATTCATAAATTTGAATATTAAAAAATATCATTTGCTTTTGTCTGGAGTTTCTTAGTGGTATTAGTATCATTATTGGATTCAGCTGTCTTGCTTTGAGCATAATATTTTTCAGAAGTATTTAAGTATTTAACAAATGTTAATTCTGGGAAATCCAAATTTGATAATAAATTTATAGTTAAAGTTTCAAGATATAAATTGTACTTGCAAAGTTTTTTTAAATCTTGATTTTCATTTATAAATTGCCTATACATTGCAGGAATATTAGGTTGCAGAACATTTATTGAGGCATCAAAGTATTTAGTATGCTTATTGTCTTTTTTGCTTTAGTGGTTATCATGAGCTGGAAACTTAAAATGTGGTCACAAACACGTTTTTTTGTACTTTTTTATGTATATTTTTTTGTTTATTATGTTTTGATGTTGTCATGTTTACCTCTTACCTCTACATCCTGTTTTTGGGGCTTTGGTGAATATTGTTGTCAGATTTAACAGATACGCAGTTACGCAAGTAGGCATTCTGAGGCTCTTGATCTTTTAAATCAGCAAAAATACTTTTTTCCTTTTCTATAAACACCACCAGGTATTTACAATCTGCTATAAAAGCCTCTCTGTTCAGTTTTTCTTTATCACCATATGAGGTGTGCGCCTCCAATAAAGTACCTTAAAATATATTAATAAAAAAGAACCATCATTACCACCAAATTGTTTCAATTCTTCACAAATATTCATGGCCTTTGACTTTAGGTTTTGGCATCCCTTCACTCAATCACCTTTCTTTTGTACTTTATTTTTCTTTTTTTTAAGACTTAAGTTATACTAACTCTTGATTTATATAACTTAGTAAAAAACTTGATACCTTATTTTATTTCATTATATAAAGCTTTATTTTTTAAATATTTTCCTTTCATTAGTTAAAAAAAAAATAAAAATTTTGGACTTCCCTTCTTTCACACAAATTAACAAACTACTACAGGGCCAATGACACGGGTTTCGAAGTGGGGGGCACAATTGTAAATTATTTAAAAAAGTCTTAAATATCAAGAATTTTCTCAACAACAAAAAAAAAGGTTCTTTAGAAAAAAAGGTTGGAGGCAGGCAGGTTCTTGGGCCTTGATTATTGACATATCAAAGGGTATAGATAAGGTCTGGCATACTGATCTTCTCCATTAACTTGCATAAAATCTCCATAAGTTATTGAATCATCTTTTTTTAACCAGAGTATGAAACTTGTCCTTGTTGGATATCATTCTCCCTCTTTTCTAGTAACTTCTGGCGTACTACAAGGTTCAATCCTTGGTTCTATATTGTTTCTCATCTATATTAACCATTTTCCTGATATTTTTACCTTTAAAGTGGTTCAATTTGCTGATGACGTAACTATATACTTTGTTCTTGACAAAAAGTCATCATTTCTTGACCTGGCAGTGGCTTGTGAATTTTAACCCAAACAAAACTCATCTATTTACTACTAATATTTATTGCAGTATATATACTATTCCTATATTGATGAGTGTTAAAATTCTTGGTAAGTCCTTTATGTTATCTCAGATTATCATTCACTACTGACGTAAAGATATAGAATTTATTACAAAGTTAGCATCGGCTAAAGTTACCATTCTTTACCAAAGAAAATTTGCAAATGGACTTGCTCTAGTTGCTAAGTTTGGGACTCTGTCTTTTTAATGCAAAGTTGCATCTCTTTCCATTTTCTATAAATACTATCATGGTCACTAGAGTGGTCATTAAAACAATTATATAAAAATTTTAAAAATAGTCATTTTATAAAAAACATTGAGAAAAAAAATTATAATAAAATTTTTTTTTGTAAAAATGCATATTTTCAGTTTAAATAATGTCATTTTCTAGGCAGTGAAATCTAAAATAATAATTTTTTTTATAAAATGATGACTATTTTTAAAATTTTTATATAATTTTGCTTCTTTTGAGACCCAACATTATATACTTTTGAAAAACTATTTTTCTGATAATTATAGGGACCTATTTGATGTTTAAGGGTCTTGAGCTACCCCTAAAAATATTTTTTTTTTCAAAATTTTTTTAATTCTAGTATTTTTCTTTATATAAAACACATTTAGAGGGTGAGAGCAGACATTTAAAAAAAAGTCGTTTTAATGGACACCCTAATGGTCACTACTCAAATGAGCTATCATCTCTTGTCCCATCAACCAAAACTCAATCTCGTGTGACTCATTATTTTATTTACATCCTTTTACTGTTCCTTCATGCTTGATAGACTTTTATTCTTCTAGTTTTTTTCTTGAACATTTTGGACATTAGAACATCAATGCTTTAGAATCCTCTACCATCTTCTGGTTTCCTACATACACTTTACAAGTCTTATGTAAGTTGCTTTCTGGCTCTTTAACTCTTTTCATTGTTTTCTGTTAATTGCCAACTTAGTCACTAGCAGTGAAAAAAAAAGGGACTTTTTTAAAAAAAAAAATTTTTTAATGCAATATTATTTACATAGTACATCAATAAAAACCAGAAAAAAACGTGCACTTTTTAGTTTCATTTTGATAAAAATATGACTTTTTTGAAGTTTAATAGTGCATGCGCAAATTTTAAGTATTTTTTTGGTAATCTCTTATAAAAACTAATTTTGCTGACTCTTTAATTTCATAGATTAGCAGGAACCTGAATTTCTAGAATTAACCTGGCTTGAGAATTAGTTTATGATTTAATGCTGTTTGCTCGTTCAAAATAAATTCCATGAAAAGCCAAAAGAGAAGCATTTCCCTATTTCTGTTATTTATTTATTTTTTTTTCATAGTACTTGTGCTCACTGTGTCATAAATTGATCCACCGGTTGTACTTTATCCAGATTTAAAAAAGTATGCCATCATATAGGTATTTGTTGGGAAATTAAAAATTAAACATTTTAAAAATTCAGGGGTGGATTTTTAAATAAGGAGGGGGGGGGGGAAACAAACTAAAGAGTTTATAAAACTCTTTAGTTTGTTTTTCCCAGCATACACAACAAAAACTTTTTATATTCATTTTTATTTTGCTAAAATTATAGCAATATCATGAGTTTCAATGCAAGTTTTTAATATTTAAGAAATTGATTAAAGCAATCAAAATATTCAAATTTTAAAGCAATATACACGCAAAAAATTATCAATTAAACAAAATTTAATGCAACATTTAGTAAAACCTATAACTAGTTCATACTTATGGTATTTACTAATGGTAAAAAAAGTTGACGAAAAGTAAAACTTCTATTTTAATATTTTGGGCTTTAAAGTTTCTAGTCTTTATTTGGCATAAGAAAGAGTCAAAAAACATCCCATAAGATGCCAGTCTCTGTACCTTGCAAGGATCGCAGCGTATGTTTTTTTTCCTGGGAAAAGTAAAGGGGGGGATGTAAATTAAATTTTTAAATACGTTTGTATATTTGATGCTAAATTTATGTTTTATAATAAAATTTAACAAGTGGCGGGCCAAGGCCCCTTGACCCTTTTATTATCAATATTTTTACTTTTTATGACAGTGTGCTAGCTGTTAAAGCACGTATTAACAATATTCACATGAAAAAAAATGTTAAGGGCTCCTTTTTTGCTTTTATCACATAAGTTTTATCATAAAAACTATTTTTTATTAAAGATGACCTCAATCTCCATAAAAATGTGTATAAAAGAAGTTTAAACTTTTTTATTATTATATTGTAAGGGAGAGATGCCACGATACAATATTATTTTATAATAAAGTAAATTTTATTTCATATCAATTTTTATATTTCTTTTTTTAATTATTATCTTTTGTCATAGAGAACACGCGTTCATAAGATACTCAAACAACGCGATCAATTGATAAAAGAAGGAAAGTATCCAATACAATAGTGAGAAAACGAAATAACGCATGAAAGTTAAATTAAAAATTTCAAAGTGTTAAAGGGCAAACTACTAATGCAAGATTTTGTTTTTGAATTTTCTTCATGTAAATTAAAAGAAAAAAAATGTTGAAAAGTTACTTTTTTATCTTTGATTTAACTTTAATATGTTAAAAACCATTTAAACTTCGTGATTAGGCCTTCGAGTTCAATCGAATTACTACCTAAAGATCACTTGATCTAGTTGATCAACTGGATTGCTGAAGTTTGTCGAGTATTCAATCTAATACGAAATGATTCAAATTGAGAAGCCGTGGCGCAGTGGAGCAACCAGGGCGTTATAATAGAGTGTTTGCTACGGAATCAATAGGCTTAAGGTCCGATTATTGCTTTGACAATATTTGGTACATTGGCAAGGAAGGCGCCATGAAGTTTTTTGTTAAATGATTTTCCTCAGTGTTGTGACTAGATCGTTAGGTCTTTATGGATCACCTTAATAATCAAAATATATTAATAACAAATAATCAATCCTATATACTATATAAAAATATTTTAAAAAGAAGTGATACGAATTCCACCCCCAACTTTGGGTTGATTTGTTTGTGATAGATTTGAAAATATGCTAATGAGTTTTTATTTAAATTAATACAATATAATACAATAATCTGCAATGAGAAAAAATTAAATTTCTCATAAAGTCTGTCTAGCCGACTTTAGCAGATGCCTGTTTGGCGACAATGAACTTGTCATATCAGCTCTTGAACTCGTTGACGCTTCTTGAATCGATAACTTGATTTGGCAACTTATTCCATAAGAATACAATCCTGTTTGTAAAGAAGTAATATCTAGGTTGGTTTCTTGTAAATTGTCTCGACAGTCTCAATTTAGAGGCTCTAACATTACTTGCAGGTCCTTGTGCTAAAAGGGAATGTGGTATGGCATTGATAGGAAACCAATTTACTTCATTAAACCCCTTAAATGCTTTAAAATATTATATCATGTTCTCTCGTTGTCTTTTTTGTTCTAGAGTTTGTAGATAGAGATAAGTTAGACTTTGTAATCTAAATTTTAATTTGCTGGAACAAGTTTAGTTGATCTTTTCTGAAAGGCTTCTGGAGCCTTTATGTCTTTTTTTTTTTTGAAAAGGATTCCAAACAGATGCACAGTATTCCAAATGAGGTCGAACAAAGGTTTTAAACTCTAACAAAAATAGGCCCCGTCCGAGATTTGAATGTTCGCTTAAGCATACCTAGAACTATATTTGCTTTATTTATTGTACGTCTAATTTGGTAATTCCATTTTAATTTATTGTTAAAAATTACACCAAGATTTCGCTCAATTTTTATTGTTTCAAGGTTAAAAACAGCTCCACCATCATCGCTTCATAGTGAAGTAACAGTTATCTAGATTTATCAATGTTGAAGGACATCTCCCATAGCTTGGGCCAGTCTATGAGGGCGTCAAAGTTATTTTGGACTGATATAATATCCACATTGTTTTTAATCGTAGCAATAAGCTAGCTATCATCTGCAAAAAGCTTTCAAAAATTCTTCATTTCTAATATGTCATTTATATATATCAAAACCAGTAGTGGAACAATAACCGATCCTTGTGGTACCCCATTCGTTAACTTTGCCCAGCCAGAATACACACCACCCAAGACTACTCGCTGTCGTCTAATTTAAAAAAAATCAGAAATCCAAGCAATTAATTTTAAATCAAACTCATAACCATTAAGTTTTATATTCAGTAGTTCATGGCTTACTTTGTCAAAAGCTTTGGAAAAGTCCAGTAAGATTAGGACAGCCATAAAATTATGGCTGTTCTAATCTTACTGGACTTGTGCCTATGTAATTATATCTGACACCTATAAGAGGTTTGTGGCACAAGATTTACCATTAACAAATCCATGTTGGTGAATAGATAGCAGCTTGAGTTTAGTAAGGTGCTCCGTCATGTATTCTCTCACTAATCTCTCCATGATTTTACTTGCAATTGAAGTCAACGAGATTGGACGGTAATTTATTGGTTCAAGTTTATATCCTTTCTTGAAGATGGGTGAGATATTTACATCTTTCCATAGCGAGGGAACAATACCTGTTTCAAAAGATTTGATAAATATATAAGATAATGGAAAGTTCAGGTTCTTATAATATTTTGAAAGAACTAAAGGATGTAACTGGTCTACTCCAGGCGGTTTTGATTTGTCTAAGCTGCACAGTAGAGTGGCTACTCGAGTATTACTAAATAGAGTTTTATTGTCAACACAAGATATAGTTTGAGTTTTCGGTTTGAAAATCTGGCATTAATGTTCTATTATGGGTCTAAAAATATTTTTTTCAAAATCTTAAAAATAACCGCTTTAATTTATAGATAAACAGATTCTCCAAAATTTTTATAACTGCTAAACAGCGGCACCAAGGGATATGTGGCTACAACCCATTTTTTGTTTATTATTTTGACTAATAAAAGAATTTTATCGCGAGCGCGAAAATATCTATATAGATCGCATATCTATTTGCTGTTTTTTGCGTCTATCTACTTACTTTTTTTGATTATAATAATTTTAAGCTATGTTTATACGAATAAATAGCAATCTGTTTTTAACAAATAAAACTTTAATTTTATTTTAAAAGATTGCTTGCGTTTTTGTTTTGAGTTTTGGAGAAAAATTTTATAGAGAATGTATACGAGCAGTCTTTTATTTTTATTATTAAGAAAAAGGATTTTTTTCAAAGCTGAGATTTTCAATTTTAATTGGCAAAACATCTTTTCGATTTAGAAGTATTGCGCAAGCCGAATTTATCAAACCCATTGTTACAGCAGCTTCAATTTTCAACAATGCTTTTTTTTTTTTTTTTTTTTTCTCCTTTTATTTAGCCGTACAAATATTTACAAGTTCCGTGTTTTATAATATATATAAAAATGGCAAGGACGAGAAGAAGACAGATTTGCCTTATCACCAAGTGTTTTTTCTAGACATTTATATAAATACATTGTAACTAAAATTAAAAATTAAAAATGAGAGAAAAAAGCAAAATGCTTCAAAGAAGTTTATATAAAATGCAAAATAGTTAAAGTTTTTAAAAGTTGTTTTTAATAAAAGTTAAAGAAGTAGTTTATTCTCAATAACATGAAGATTAACTTACGGTCATGCAATGCTATATATATTCAAATTTCAAAGTTAAATTAAAGTAAAATTTTAATAAATTATTGAAGAATACCAAAACCAACAGCATAAAAAGAAAACATGAACAATGAAAACATAAAGGTTAATTTATAATCAGAAGACACTATATATACATATATATATATACACATATACATATATGTATATATACACATACATACACACACATATATACATAAACACACACATACACACATATACACATATACACACATATATACATATACACACACATACACACATACACACATATACACACCCATACACATATACACACACACATATATATATATATATATATATATATATATATATATATATATATATATATATATATATATATATATATATATATATACATATACACACACATACACATACATACTTTTTCATAATATAATTGAATATAATGTATATAATTAAAGACTTTAGACCTTTTCAGACAAACAAAGCATGCACTAATAGATAATTTTCGAATATAAAATTTTTATAGATAGATTTATCTAAATTATCTGTTTTTTCATTATTTAAAAGTAATAGTTTTAGCTTTTGTTTAAACTGTTCAAGAGTTGTAAGTGTTTTGATATCATTACTAATTATCTTATTCCATACATTAGGTCCTCTAATAGTTATTGAGAACTTGGTTGACTCATATATAGTTTTGAGTTGTACAAAGTTGTTACTTGAATATTTAGTCATGTATTTGTGTTGAATTTTATTAAATAATGGTTTGAAAATATTTGGTATTGTATTATTATTGGTTTTATACATAAAAATTAGCAGATGATATATATTTATTTGGTACAAGTTTAATATTTCTAGATTGTTGAACAATGGTCCAGAATGTGAGAAGCGGTGTGCATTTGATAATAATCTAATTGCATGTTTTTGTTTGCTAAATAGCTTTTTTGTCTTTGACTTATTGGTGCTGCACCAGGCAATGTTTGCATAATTCAGATAGGAATGAATAACTGAGTAATATATGTATTTCAAACATGATTGATCTAAGTATGGTTTTGCTTTATAGAGTAATCCGATATTTTTAGAAATTTTATTTTCAATCATGTTTATGTGGTCTTTCCATTTTATGTTTTCATCTAGAATTACACCTAGAAATTTCATTGAACATTCTCTTTTTACGATGTATTCTCCAATAATAAGTTTTGGAAGTGCAAGAGGTATTTTATCTTTTTTATGGAGGCGATGAAAAATAGTATAACTAGTTTTAGTTAAATTAATTGCAAGTTTATTCATATTTAACCATTCGGTTAGTTTTAGAAGTTCAATGTTGACCGTTTTAAATAATGTTGTTATATCACTGTGAGAATAAAATAAATTTGTGTCATCAGCAAATAAAATAGAATCTAGAATATTAGAAGCTTTGCTTAAATCATTAAAATAGATGCGGGAAAGAGAGCGAGTTTTAATGAAAAATATTATGGGTTTATTTTATTATTACTTTTTTTTTCTTTGTGATAAAGCATTACGATTGTTCAACTAAATAAAAGAATATTCGCTTGTTTTCAGATAGAAAACTTAAAGTAATGAGATTTGTAAAAACTTCTAAAGATTTTGTGTAAAATAGTTATATCTGGTCTTTGCCTTTCTCTAAACATACTTAATACACCCCAAAACTTGGACTTAATACTCCAAATTGTAATGGGAGTATTAAATCCAAATCTTTTAATAAAGAACTGAAAGGCCTATCTATCTGTATTAAGTAATACAACAGCAGCCTGTCATAAAGAAGATTACATCTATTTCAACTATGCAAGAAGTCCCTTCCAAAAACCTATAAACTCTTGAAGCCGTTTTCTAAATTTGTAGAGTCATTGGCAACTACTGAAAGGACGTTAAGCGTGATGAGGTGGATCAAGACATAGCTACGGTTACAAATAGGTCCAGTTGTGTTAATAAACTATATATTTGCAGTTTTACCAAATCAGGCATTTAAGACCATCAAAAGAAACCAAGCTGAACAACCTAACTGAAGCCAGATGTTTGGTCTTGAAAATAATAACATACTAAAAACCACCAACTAAACGAGATTCTACTATCCCAGATGAAATTCATTCATTTCAAGAAATGGATAAAATAAAAAACATTGATATGCTTCATGAATCTAACTCTCCAAATGGATTTAGTTTTCAAAGATATGAAAGTTTTGTTTTATATTATCGTTTGTTTTTTGTAGACTCTATTCCTTTTATTGAATCAATAAGTGTTGATAACAATTTGCATGTAAAACTGCATTATAAAAGTTGTCCACTTCCACTTCCTCATTGGTTTAGAACTATCAACAATTGAAAACTCACAAGTTTATCTATTTTAGACAATTTGGTGTCTTATATGCACAATCTTGTTGAAGAAAACTCCTATTATTTAGTTAATGAACTTTCAAAACTAATCTTTTTTAAATCTAAAGGTTGACCTTAATATTCTTCAAAAGTGTTACGTTTTGCACAAATGCAAAGATATTCATCATCTCAGGCTTAATCGCATCTTCTGGAACAACTTCCTTTACCATCAAAGTCACTATTAAAAAAGTTAGTATCAGGTGGAATTGATTCCATAAAATCATTAAAGTTATTGTTAAATGAGGACAAAATAAGCAATGGTTGTGTTATTCTTTTTGATGAAATGTATCTGCAGCAATCGTGTGAATACCACAGTGGTAGATTAACTGGACAAGATAAAGAGGGTAATCTCTACAAAGGAGTAATTGTCTTTATGATTTTTGGCCTTAAGAAATCAATACCTTATGTAATTAAAGCCATCCCAGAGACAAATATCACTGGAGATTTCATTAAAAATGAAATAGAGGAAAGTTTAAATACATTAAGATCTGCAGGTTTTAACATTCGAGCGTTGATTGCAGACAACTATCCAACAAATGTCTCAGCGTATTCAAAATTGTCTAGTATTCATGGGTCAGACAAGCCAGAAGAAAATTTCTTTATCACTTATAATGATCATAAAGTTTATTTAATGTATGACAGTGTTCATTTGCTTAAAAACTTAAGAAATAATTTGATTAATACTAAAAAGTTCATTCTCCCACCATTTTAGTTCACTGATTACGGTTTTAATATAAAAGTTTCTGCAGGGGATATCTCTTGGGCTTTGCTTCATAGAGTACATGAAAAAGGCAAAACTCTTTCAGCAAACTTAAGAAAGGCATATAAATTAGGGGAAAAAACTCTATATTCAGGTAACAATAAACAAGATGTCAACTTGGCACTAAATATATTCCATGAAACAACTTCAGCTGTAATTCAAAGTTATTTTCCTAATGAATACTCAGCATCAAAATTTTTAAAACTCTTTAATTTATGGTGGGTAGTATCCAACTCAAAAATGAAATACTCTAATAATATTATAGGAAATGCAGCTGTTATGGGGGATGGTAAGCCACAATTTTTACGTGCACTTGCTCACTGGGTTCAAGAGTGGCAAACTTTACAGTACAGTTCCACTGAAAGATATTGTCTCACAACTCAGACTTCTAATGCACTAGTAATAACATTGCAAAGTAATTCAAGTCTAATTGAAGATCTTCTATTTGAAGGATATAATTATGTTCTAACCTCACGTTTCCAAAGTGATCCATTAGAGCGACATTTTTCAAAGTATCGCCAAATGAGTGGTGGCAGGTTTCTAGTTGGATTACGCGAAGTAATTACTTCTGAGAAAATTTTGCAAATGAGATTATTATTAAAAGAGAACTTTGACTTTTGGCAACTGGATTTAAAACCTTTTCATTCAGAAGTGAATCTGAATTTTTAATTTTTTCCAATTTCAGAACTTTTTAATAATGAAATTCAGAAAAGTGAGTTAGATGAAGACGGTAAAGAGGTTACAATTTTTATTGCTGGATATATATGCAGAAAGTTACCTAAAAAATTGAAATGTGAATTGTGTACTTAATTGCTAAAAAGTGATGTCGTTGGCATTGATGCAGAATATATTGACCTAGTATCCAGAGGAGGTCTCTTAACCCCTCAAAGTTACTTGCAAGTCATGTTGTTAGTTGCTTTGCTATGCTTGATGCAGTGAAACAAAGTCTACTTACGTTGGAAACTCTTGAGATCAGAAAAGTTAGCGAAAATATTTTATATGAATATAATTTGAACCAAAAATTTCTTTGTGATAGTCATTTTGAGTGGGGACTTTCTCTTGTTAATCGAACAGTAATAAATATTTTTTATAATAATGAACAAAAGATTGTAAGTGGGAGTAAACATAAAGATACTGCATTATCTTTCAAAAGGAGACAAAGAGAAAAAATAAAATAAGAAATGTAGTGAATATATATATATATATATATATATATATATATATATATATATATATATATATATATATATATATATATATATATATATATATATATATATATATATACACAGTATCGGACAAAACGAGTGCAACCAAATAATGCTAATTTAGTTTCTTTATATAAAAGTGCTGCATTTTTTCAATTTAGAGAAATAACTATGTAACTGTTTAGAGACAAAGTTCTTCAAGTTTTATTCATCACAAAGTTTATTATTTGTACACGAAAATTAATAAATTAATCAAAAGTATGGAAAAAAGTTGATTTCCTTCTGGACAAAACAAATGCAACTCGACAAAATGTTGACCAAGCTGTATTTCGCTATCAATATTTCGTGGCGAATCCTTTGTTGTCGATCACAGCCTTGCATCTTCGAAGCATAGATTTGATCAGATGATCAATGAAACTTTGTGGAATCGCTGCCCAGGCCTTTTGGATTTGTTCAAACAGTTGATCCTTATTACGAACACCTTCACGATTAATTCTGCGGTTGACGATCTCCCACAGGTTCTCGATAGGGTTGAGATCCGGAGATTGAGGCGGCCAATCCATCACCGATAGGTGGTTGTCTTGAAACCACTGCTTGACTGCTTTTGCAGTGTGTTTTGGATCGTTGTCTTGCTGAAAAACCCATTTTATTGGCATATTCCATTCAGCATGAGGTAACATAACATATTTCAGGATATTTTTATACATGAAACGGTCCATTATTCCATTGTTTCGATGTATTGGACCTAGACCGTTAGCAGAAAAACACCCCCAGACCATTACATTGTTCCCACCATGCTTCACGGTCTTATGGCAGTAACGTAAATCAAGGCGTTTTTCGGCCGGTCGACGTACACGACAAATGACATCGCTCCCAATGATGTTGAACTTCGATTCATCACTGAACAGGACAGTTTGCCATTTCTGCACATTTCAGTCAGTACATGAGATGAGGCAAACAGGAGTCTTTTCTTCTGGTTTTTTAGTGAAATCAGCGGTTTCTTTGAAGGGCGTCGAGAAAACAATCCGGTTTTAATAGCACGTCGTCTGATTGTTTGGTCCGATACAGGCAGCTCTAATTGCTTTTGTATCTCGACTGATGATATCCAGGGATCCTTCTTGACGGATCTGACGATCATAGAATCCTCTTTAGAAGTGGTGGAACGTGGTCTTCCGCCTTTGTTATCTGCTGCCAACTTCCCCGAAGAACGATATTTAGAACATAGTCTTGATACGGTCCATTTTTTCACGCGATATTTATCACAAATACTTTTTTGTGACATTCCACTTACGTAATCGCCAATAATTTTATTTCTTAGTTCCAATCCAATACTGTCGGGAGCCATTTTTGCACTTGAAGTCATAAAAATAATAAAAATAAATAATCACGCTTCTCAAGGCTTACCGTGTTACATTTACCTTGTGATGATACAATAATAAGAACACAAAGTCTTGATTGGATGTGGACTGTATTGATGTAATGAAACATTTGTTGTATTTCACTTCTTGTATTGATGTTCTTCGATAAAACACTTTGATAAAACTCACTTCGATAAACTGTCTTGATAATACTGATTGATTGACTTCCATATACTGACTGAATTACATGTCGATTTACATGTCTCTTATATAGTAAAATGAACCTGTGTGAACCTGTTCTGGAATATTCTAGATGCTTCTTTTTGATGCTTCTGGAAGCTTTTGGATTCGTCTGGATGCTTCTGAATGTTTCTGGATATTTCTGGATGCTATTGGATGCTTCCAGATGCTTCTTCTGGAAACTTCTGGAAGCTTCTGGAAACTTCTGGAAACTTCTGGAAACATCTGGATACTTCCATTAATTATCAAAAAAATTCCGTGACGTTGACACGGACCAGACTTAAGAAAATGAAACAAACCAAAAAAGTTGCACTTGTTTTGTCCGCTGCAAAATGGCACTTGTCAACGAAATTCTGCCTGTGTGCTGTCACCTGTCAGCTGATTGCTCATGTCATGGCATGCTATGACTCCAGACTCCTGAACTGTTTGCTGTGGTAGTATAGTTCGTTTCGTTTTTAAGATATATAAAATTAGGAACACCTTTTAGCATTGTTCGATGTTGGTTGCAAATGTTTTGTCCAATACTTTATATATATAAATTGTTTATACAAATAAATTGTTTTAACTACAAACTTGTTTATAATTTCAATATCGTTAATATCTCAACTACAAATGCTATTTTATAAATGCATCTGTTATATTTTAAATGTTAAAAATTATATATTTGAAATGAACTGTAAAATATAGTTTTACTTAATACTTGATAATTGTATTACTAATTTAATATTTAACACAAATGAATTAGCCTAAAAAACATTAAATAAGGAATACTTAATAAACTTAAAACTTTGGAAACGTTAAGCATTACTTTTAAAACTATTTTACATTTTAAAACACAAAAACTTAAAATACTGAAAAACTGGCCTTCTAATTTTCGGCCTATTTATGCAATATATTCGGCCGTTTATAAAGTAGGTCATGCTCCAACTTTTTGTAAAGATGATAAGATCTTATATCAGGATGATATTTTCTATCATAAACAAACTAAATTTTTCAAGAATAAATAGTTAAAAACAGTTTATTAATGAGACAGAAAAAACTTATTAAGTTTTGGTGAAGTTAATAAACCGGGGGGCGATTCACTTTAATTCAGGAGGTAACCCACTATTATAGTAATACTTCTTGTGCATCCTTTAAATTTTCATTTTCTATAATAGGAGATCATTGTAAAAACTTGCCATCTATTTTATCCATATCTATGTCATTGAAATTTTTTCAAGTTTCTGTGTAACCAGAAATAAAAACATCTTTTGAAACGCCAATTGGAAAAAATTTGAAAATTTCACAAAAGTCCCTAACTTTCCTGTTTCCGCATTGGTTGATTTATTATCTGCTATCTTCTATTAATTTTACGTTTGAGGTCGTTTAGTTAAATCTTATTTTTGATTAAATATCTTTTTTTCACATCTGTTTTTTGGAGCACTTGTTTCAGATTGTAACCTGAAATTGTAAAACCTTTTTGAAAATTAAAAAAAAATCGATAGTTTAGAGATTTTTATTAACCGGTACGTCTGGCCCTTAAAAATTACGGGCCCCATACAATTACCTTTTCTGTCGTTGTGAAAGAAGCTTTTGACTATATGAAAGCCAGTGTAAAACCTAATTTGTGTTCTTCTAAAATAGTCGTGTTCACACTGCAAGAACTTAACCAATATAGATTAGCATTGCTATTTTTTCTTATATTTTGAAAAGACACTCGTGTGTCCGATCATTTATCTAGATTGAATTTCAATTTGTAAACACTATCTTTGAACGAGTTGAATGATTCAGCCCTTAAGGCGTCTAAAGGTAACGTATTCCATATATTGACGATGCGATTATTGAAGAAATTGAGTCTTTCCCTGCAGTTTTTTACTATTTGACGTTCAAGTTGAAGATAACGTCCACTCAAATTGTATCTCGATGCAATTTGCAAATTGGAGATCAATGGTGCGTAGACTTGAGAGTTCTCAAAAAATGATTTGGTCAATACCTTTTAAAAATTTAAACTGTTGAATCAGATCACATTTCCTTTCTTTAAGTTTAGTTAAGCCAAGATGACGGAGCCTTTCTTCATATGCCTAGTGCTTTATTTCCGTGATTGTTTTAGTGGCTTATGCTGTACTTGCTCTAGAATAGCAATGTATTTTTCCTTGTGTGGTGACCAAGCCTTGATAGCAAACTCTAGCAAATTTTGAGTTCATCTTTTATTTATTTCTTCTTCAAGCCACCAAATGTAATCTAGTAATAATTATGGTATTCTATTTACTTCTAATTTTAGCTACTTGCGTAATAATTTTAGTTAAGCAAATCTAAATATGGAAAAATGAAGATTACCAAAATACCAATGAACCTCTAAAATTGATTGATTCATAAATTATTTTTTAAACATGTTTTTATATTGAATATTGATGATACACCTCACGACTAAACTTCACTACTAAATAACATTAAAAAAATAATGCAGGCAAGTATTACATGTTGAGTATCCTCAACATGTTAAAAGGTTAATAAACAACAAAGCAAAAGCGTGGAGAGAATGAAAACAATTTTAGAAGTCGTTTTATCATCAAGTAAACCTGATAAACTTAAAAGAAAATCAATTTAAAATTTTCTGTTGCTATAAGAAAGTACTAGAGTAAATTATAGAAAGTAAATCATACTGCAAAAAACTAGAGGTGGTACATAAACACAACTTCTCTTTAATTTTTGAAATGGTAGACTTCAAGCGTATAATAAAATCACAGAGATTACTTAAACTTACCACGTTTACTAGTCAACGTCTAGAAACTCTTTTAAGCTATTTGATTGACACTTCATTTAAAATTTGTATCGTTATGCTGGAGAATAGCAAACATTACTCATTTATATAAAAGCTGACAGTTGCCGATAGCCGACAGTCGGTTTCAAATTAGAAGATGACAAATATTTATTTGGTAAGAACTTGGCATATTTAGCTTAGAAAATAGTGGTTGGCAATGTGTAAAACGGCTAACATTGGATATAACTCTGACTGCGTTGTTTTGCATATTAAGGAGTTTTTTTAAACTTATTCTCATTGATACTGCTTTTACGGACAAAAGAGGAATTTTAAAAAAGGAAATGACTCATGAATTGCCATTTCTAAAAGTACAAAAGTATGAAGTTCGGTTCAACAGTAGACGAATGGAAATCACTGAGGAAATGGCGGTATATGAATGTTAACGTTCATGCAATTGGTAAGTTTTATAATCTTGGCCTTTTTGAGTAAACGGAAAAGTTCCTATAGGTAGCTGTTTCGAAATTCTAAAGTCTAAACTGGCTTTGTTTAACCTTACTATAAAAGCGTGTGTTGTCAAAATTACTGAAGGTGCTGCAGTAATTGAACAATTTAGACAACATTCACAAATTGAGCATCAGTTATATATACCACACGGTATTCAACTAGCAGTACTTAAAGTTTTATACAAAAAAGATGAATTATCAAAGAAAAGTCTAAAAAGATGAATTATCAAAGAAAAGTCTTGATTTTATACTCATTAAGCATTTTTAAGCAACAACTTTTTTAAGTTTGTTGTTAACACTTTTGGTCCGCTAGTAGAAATTGAAAATTCAGTCGCTGAACGACTTTTGGGCTGAATGTAACTAATGTAATTGTTTGAGAACCTGGTTAAGTGGTTAAGTGGTTAAGTATCTGTTCTGATTTATTTTGAATAGCAATTAAAATATTTTTGGAGGATTTAGTAAACATTTATTATATTTGACTTAATAAATAATACTTGAGAATGTGTAAAACAGCCCACATTGAAAATGATTCTGATTGGATGGTTTTGTTTTTTAATTAGCTTTTTTCTACTTCTTCTTTTTTTTGTACTGCACCAAGCAATGTTTGTGTTATTTCGATGACAATGAATGAACAAGAAATAAAAAAGTGTTAGACAAAATGGATTTAAAAAATCTTTTGCTCTACAAAGTAAGCCTATATTCTTAGAGATTTTATTTTCGACTTTCATGTGATCTCTTTACGTCACATTTTGATCAAGAAGTACATCGAGAAATTTCAATGCAATTTCTCTTTTTGTGTCTTGATTGGGAATACAAAGTTTTGGAAGTTTTAAGGAAATTTTATCTTAATTGTGAAAATGATGGATTGTACATTTCGTTTTGGTTTTATTTAGTAAAAACTTGTTTGGATTAAATATTCGGTAAGATTTAATAGCTCTTTTTTACAGACTCAAACAGGCTATATCATTATTTGCATAGAATAGATTTTAGTAATCTGAAAATAAAATTGTATCTAGTTGAGTACTTTTCTTAAAACATTAATACAAATAAGAAATAGCAGTAATCCCAATATGTATCATCAAGAAATATCATATAATATTTCATATTGGTCGATTTACCATCTTTGTATGAAATTTATTGCTTTCTTTTTAACAAATAACTTTTAATCCACGCAGTATTTGATGTTTAATAACAATGATACCATAATAGTTTTCTAATTTTATTAACAAAATGTAATAATTGACAATAAATACAAATGTGTACAAACAATTTATGGTAATATGGAGATAATTATAGATGGATATGGTAAGTATGAAAGTATGGAGATAATAATGGAGATAGGTCTGTAATTAGAGAACTAAAGTATCTCCTGATTTTAGTATTGACATCACCCTTGCAACTTTAAATTTATTAGGAAAGATTCCTTGTTCTAAAGAGGGCCTAAATATATGCAAAAGCGGAATTTTTAAACAAGGTATTGCTTTAACAACTACCTTACTGCATAAGTTATTATTTTAATTACTACTAACATTATTCCTTGAATCCAAATGAAAAAAATGAATACAAAACCTTTATTTGGTTTAAGTAAGGAATCAAGTAATTCTATTTCTGTCTATCATATTATTGTTCATTATATTATTATTAGTTTAAGTATGATTTGAAGCGAGTTTCACTTTTTATTATTTTTGATGCTAATTTTGGGGCTAACAAATGCAATATAAAAAAGTAAAACTTAAATAACCGTGCTTTTACTCTAAAGCAACATAATTTTTAATAAACTCTAGTTCTATTGGACATTTATTGATTAAACCTTTCAACGCTAAAGCTAAATGATTTTCATATGCTCAAATAATAAAAAAATTTTTTCATGGAAATCGTACACAAAATATATATTTACCGATTACATACCGAAGAAACAAATTTCATCGTATGCAGACCCTTAGTTGCTAGTTATTGTTTTTGTGCTTTTTTTAATCAATAAATAACTACATGTTTTTTTTTTCATAGACATTTAAAACTTTTGAAACAGCCTCGGGTATCTAAGACAAAATATTAGGAAAAGTTTAAGTTGCATTTGTAACTAGAAAAATAGTTTCTGTTATGTCTCATAAAAACAATCTACACAGTAACTAGTTCTTTAGTTGAAACAAAAGAGCTAGTTACTGTGGGATAGTTATTAATTCTAGAATAAACCTGAGATGTGATTATTACTTCTTATATTTTTCAGCAAGATAACTCAAGTGGATTAACATAAAATATAAGAATCCAAAAATTCAAGATAATAAAGGCGCAAGCGTGTAATAGATGCAAGTTTTACAAGAAAGGAGTTGCAAAAGTTATAAGAGAGTATAACGCATGTCGCATTTGCTTTAATACTTTAATTTCGCGAGCATACGCAAGAAGCTAAACTGGCTGGTGCGTTAGTGCACAACGCAACGGGAACTAATCTCCTTTGTAATATTTCTGAGTGATTTTTGGGCGATTTGTAGCAACTGATATAAATGCTAATTTAATAATTAGTGATTAGTTTTTAACGTGAAGATATAATAGACATAATAAGATATAAGGAGAAAGAAGCCAAAAGTTGTTTAAAATTGTGTACAGTCTTTGTAGGATAATTATTCCAGCAACAAGTCAAAATGGTGCCTTTGCGTTGAAAAAGGAAATCTTTAAAATGTAGTTTGTAACCTTTAAAATCTGTAATCAAAATGGATTACTCTCTTAAAAGTTGACTGGATAAGTTTTTAAAAACAGTTCGAACTATCAAGTTGTAACCACAACAAAAATCATGATCTACGTAAATTAATCGTTTTTTGAATACTTCGATACTAGGTATAAATATCAAAGTTTTAGACAATCTTTACTACATGTTTAAACCTTATTTTATTGCTTCCCCGTTTAGTTATAAGTTTGTTACGTTCTTAAAGAACTTTTTTTTTGGAAAGGAATTTATTTTGTCTCTCCTGGATTTTATTTTGTTTTGTAGTATTTTGTTAGATTTAAAAGCAAATTGCTATATTTTAAGTATCGGGATATAAAATACCTTTTTGTAAATCCACCAAAAATACAATAAATACCTTATCTAGATTCTTATCAAAATTTTCTAATTCAGTTCTAATCTAGAAATTTATCCAAAAAGCTTTATTATAGTCGCTTCAAAAAACAAAACAAAAAAAAATAACAATAAACTAACTTTAAATATTGTTAACTTCCATTTTTTATTTGCAACACTTTGATTGCTTGTGACGTTTTAAAACAATATTATTGGATAGTTTTTTTAAGGTGGAATGGTCATTACATGAGTTTATATTAAATAATTGATTACAGTTTCAATAGTTTTTCAGTTTGACAGTTGAATTCTAGATTTTATTTTAACTTACGTGAAAGTACATCATAGATATTTAAGAAAAATGCAAAAAGCCTAGCAGTTCAGATGCAATTAGACTAATGCCAGTGATATCACTCTAGATCAGTCCCTGAGCTGGCACATAGTCTGCAACGATACCACAATTAATGTTTTATCTTTAATGACTTATTTTTTCGATATTGACAACAATTTTTAATTGTTCAAAAAGTTTGTTAAAGATAATATGCACAAATGCGTCAACGAGAAAATAAAAAAATGCAAACTTTTGGTTTGTATATTAGGCCCCAGACTTAATACACAACCCAGTGTTTGTTTTAAAACTCTATCTGATAGAGCAAACTGAGACATCATTCAAAATTCAATTATAAAAGTTCAAAAAAAAAAAAAGACCAAAGGGTTATTGAAAAGGTCTCTAGAATAAAATTTTACATTTGTAAAAATAGAAGTTTGCCACAATAAAAAATATCGTGGTTTTAATAATTAACTTTTAATTGAAATAAGATTTGTTTTTAAAATACATACCGCGTAGCAAACAATATTTGCGCAATATAGGGTGTTTTGTCCAACATTGGCCGAGATATGCAATATTTCGTCAATATTGACAATATTATTTGTCCAATATTGGAAAGCCAATATTGTTATTACTGAGCATTGGGATATTAATTAAAGCCAATCTTTCGCTAATATTGGCTTACCAATGTTGGCTTACCAATGTTGGCTCACCAATGTTAGCTTACCAATGTTGGCTTACCAATATTGGCTTACCAATGTTGGCTTACCAATGTTGGCTTACCAATGCACAGTGAAGCGAAATGGTCAAAAAGCGGCCAAAACTCAAAATTTTGTAAAGTAATAAACGTTTTTATTAAACTATTGCTCCAATTCAAAAACAAACTTAAAAAGTGGATAATTAAAAAATTTTTAAGTTGCAGACCCCTCCCTATACCCCCTCTTTTCTCCCCCTCCTCCCTTGAATTTTCAATTCAATTTTTTTTAATTTTTAGATTCTAGAAATTATTCTAAAAATATTTTCTAAGTGAAAAAATATTTACCTTTTGCATTAATATGTAATCCGTAATTATATATACTGATAAGTGAATTTTTACATGAAAAAGTTTAAATTTAAAAAAGATAACACTTATTAAGAAAAAAAATAACTATTCATCTCCTCTGCGGAGGTCCTGTACGTCAGGATCAAGGTAAAGACCAGAAGGCCCCCATTTCCATGTTCAACAAAATAATTGCAGTTTGGAACAAGGATTTTTCGTTTTCAACTCCTGTTGAAAGATCTGTGTCATCAAACCTTTGATTGTATACACTTTGAGATGAGACTCAATCCATACAAGCTTTCATATAGAATTTTCCTGTTGTTTCCGATCCATCTAGACACTCTGTATTAGATATGTTTATAATTCTTGATAAAGTGTGGTTCACCATTGACTGAATATAACATTTGGCAGATGTTTCTAAAATTTCCAAACTTTCTGGAAATATTTTCAATAAAGCAGTATAACCAAAATTTAGATATAAAGTATGTATAAATTGAATATCTGCGCTAAAATGTATACATTTCATACGGCATACGAGATATAAATGATCAGTAACTAGAATTTTCTCCTTTTCACTCAATGCTTTTATACTGGGCACCTGTCCAACTTTTTTGATCATTGTTGAACTAACACTAACTCCAATATAATTATAACTTCTTTTTCACTCACGCTTTTACAGCTGTATGTGTTCCAAAAAGTAACTAAGTTTTTTTGGGGTTTAGATGCGAAGTTATACAAGAGAAACCCTAATCGTTAAAAACATTCGGAAATCAGTCCTGTCCATTTTTACAACTAAATTATAACCTTTCTAACTGGACTATTGTCCCTTTTGATAATTACTTGCTTAATACTTACTCTAAAATAATTTTTTTTGCATTTTCACTTAGGGTTTGACGGCCTGATGTGTTCCAAATAGTGACTAGACTTTTGCTCTAGTTGCGAACATTAATAAGCACATAATACTATTGTCAAATGAGGATGTGTTACAAAGTATTACGGTGATCGGAGCTTGGGAACATGAAGAACTCAATTAACGGCCCCCTCCAACCCTTTGAGTGGGGGGACAGTATTTTAAACATAATTGTTTTCAAAACTTAAAATAAAATTTAATTTTATCAATAGAATTCAAATTTCATAAAAAAAATCTTTTGGCGTTCAGAAGTAATGACCACGTACAGTTTACAACCCTCATTGTGGGGGGAAAAATATTTTACACAGATTTTTACTTTTTATACTTATGCCCATAAATCCATTTCGAGCAAATTGGGGCAGCTGATT
Organism: Hydra vulgaris; assembly: GCF_038396675.1. NCBI lineage: Eukaryota > Metazoa > Cnidaria > Hydrozoa > Anthoathecata > Hydridae > Hydra > Hydra vulgaris. The sequence continues at coordinate 72,978,242 of NC_088931.1, forward strand.
TTTTTTTTGGTATCCATGATAACATCCCCTAGGATAATAAAGTCATTTCAGGGTGGAACTCTGCGGAACTTTAGAAATATATTATTTTCAAAAACAATATTTATCAGAAAATTTATATTTTCAACTAATATTTTAATTACTCATTTGGCAAAAGCTATATTAAATATTTTAAGCTTTTTCTTTTGAAAAAGATAAAAGAATGCCTAAATAAAGCTTTATGATAAAAAAAATAAAAAAATCATCTGAGTAAAAAAAATAAAAATTAGAAAAGTAAGAAAAGTTCGCGAATTTTAGCAAACTTTTTTTACCTTCTACTAGGTAGGAAAAAATGCTTTTCTGACTAGGATTGTAGACATGAGAGAACCAAAATATATATTTTTCTTATCATTTGATATTTTTTCTAATAAGTTGTAAAAAAAAATTAATGAAAATGGTGTATTAAAAAAATTCCACTTACGGCCACTTTTTGAGCTTTTTGCTTCATAGTGCTATGTTGGCCAATATTAGTAACCCAATATTAGCGCAGTATTAGTTTTAATATTAATATGCCAATATTGTCATATATTTTTACATATATATATGTAAAAATATATGACAGTATATAAGTACTTATATATAAGTACGCGCGAGTAACTTTATCTAACATTAATGTTACGTTAAGGAGTGAAAAAAAGAATAGTCCATGCAATCTGATTTATAAAATATTTCAGTACGACAATAAGTGGTTAGCAATTTAATAGAATCTATCATGAAAAGAAATTGTTAAAATATTGTATCTGCCCACGTGTATCCACTGTAATTGGCAAATAAAACGCTTTTATCTTATATGATTTAAAAACACATTGGCATAAACATTTTAAACACATTGGGATGTTCAACAGTTCATAACTATATTTTTAATTATAATAAATATTCATATTTAAATAAAATTTTACGTATAAATATATATTATTTACAACCATAAAATATTAAATTGTAAATAATATTAAATGAATATTGACGATAGAATAAATAACGACAACAAAAACATATAACTAAAAAAAAATCAAAGAGATGAAAGTTCAAATAATTTCTTTAAAATTTATCTTCTTTGATTTTAAATAACATTCAAAATTCTAAGCGCAAAAAGCTAAAAATTTGAATTACTGGTTCTACGAAAAAATCCGTCGAAAAAAAATCCCCCCGGAAAATATTCTCCTTACTCAACGCCGTTAATGCATGTACTGGAAAATACACGAATTTTGCGTTTTTATAAAAAGGTTACGTTTCACTGCATTTTTTTAGCGCGAATAATTTTTTTTTTTTCTCCTAGCGCTTTAGTTTGTCTAAAATCAAACAAAGTTAAATTTTTTTTTAAATTACTTAAGTTTAGATATAAAATTTTGCTTTATGGTTGATGAACCATATTTTGGTATAAAATGGTGCTGCTCTCAATGAAGATAAAACATTAAATTGAGAAAACAACTTTTTCAAACAAGTTTTAAGTTATATTTTTAATTTCTAACCAGTCATATGTCTGCAAACATATTAAAGGTCGAAAAAAATTAGTTATTTCAAGTTTAAAATTTGTTTTTTCCATTTTATATGAAAGTTTTTATTAATACGAGTGTGAAGAACACACAAATTGACATACGACTAGTTAGACTTTTAAAGTTAAACCTTTTAAGGTTTATTTAAAAGTCTAAGCTCAAAATTTAAACATTACTGTGATGTGAACCACCCCAATTTTATAATGCCATAAAACTATTTAACTAAAATTCCGGTCTTTAAATTACCATAGATTAGTATATAAATTTTATTTGAATATATATATCTTTTTTATTTTTTTTGTTGAGAATATGTATACATATTTTCTTACTCCATCGCAAAAGATATGTTGAGTTTTAAACAATATATATAGATTTTGTTTAAACTTTACATATCTTTTAAAACTTAACATATCGTCGTTGGCCAGGTAATATCTCACTTGTGTAAAAAGCAAAATTTTACAGGAGACTGAAAAAACTATATATTTCAATGAAATGAGGTTTTAAAAGTAAGAGTAAAAAACAAATAACTACCAAATTATATAATTTTGTATTTTCTAAAAATATGTAAAAGATAAAAACAAGCTTTTAACAACAAGAACACCAATAACAAGTTATATAATTATTTTTTTAATTTTTTTGCAGACCGGAAAAAAAATATGTTTGTTATCACCGAGAACAAACAAGACAAAAAAGTTTGAGAACTTGCATTAACGGCGTTAAGTAGATAAAAATCCCTCCAAAAAAAAATCCCCCCTCCTCCCACCCTCAAATTTTTTTTTCATATTGCTTTGAAATTGATAGATTGCATGCCTCAACCAAAACCCTCACAATGTATCGGCACTCCTTGCATGTTCTACCTATTAAATATGGGCTGTAAAAAAAAATCCAGGTGGATTTTTTCCTGCTACCAAATTACTGATATAGAAAAATTCCTAATGAAATAGCATGTTTTTATACAATATGTTTTATGGTATATTTTATTATTTTAACTCTATGAAATTTAAAATTATTACCAATGTCTAAACAAACTTAAAAACAACTAAAACCACATGTTTGTTTGAAAATTATTTTATTTATAAATTTGAATTGAAAATTATAAACGTAAGCATTGTGCTTAGAAGTGATAATGATCTGAAATGTCCATTAAAGATTAAAGTTTATAAATTTTTTTGTGTATACATGTACAAAATTTTAAATAATGAACTTGTGTTGAGAGCCACAGTAACACTGAGAAAAACTTTACTATTGCGTAGATATAAGCAGTCTGTTTAAACTAATAATCAAAAACAACAATAATTACAATTCAATTGTAGTTTTTAACGGAAGTGGTTGTAAAAGTTCTATTCTGAAAAAGCCCAACGGCTACAAAACGTCCACTGGACATCTTAAGGAAGTTCTACGGACTAAAAACGTCTTAACTAGACGTCTTATATACGTTCTAGGGATGTTCTACGATCAAAAAAACGTCGTATTAACGTCCCAAGGACATCTGTGCCCGCTAAGGGAAATTTAAATCCAACTTTAATTTCTCAATCTATCAAAACCATCTTAATGTTCTCAAACCACTACCTTTTTTTAGCCTAAACTTGGCAGCAATAATCGTTTTGGCTGCTTTAAGTTTTTTATTTGTCGGTAAAATTTTTTGTTGATGTATAAATTGCTTGTAGATTTGATTGGATTTAGTGTATTTATTGGTATTGCTATTTAATTATTTAAAATTTGCTCAAGTTAACGCTAATGGTTTAACAGTTCAGTGTTGAATAAATCTAACCAATTGATTTTAAAGTCAATGTTTATTTGAGTTGTAGTATTTAAAAAAAATAACTTTTCATTTTAGTGTCGGTATCCATTGCAACTTAACCAAATTAAAGGTATACCTAATCAATATAAAAAATTATTTCGGCTTTTCTGCAGCAGATGATACTTGTAGTACAAACGTAGCAGGACCATCCTGGTTAGTGAAATGAAGGCATTAGACAGCAAACCTGCTTGTCCTACCCATTAGGCACACCAACGTTGGCACAAATTTAAATAACATTGTTATTTATGTTATACTAACGTTGGGTTAACGTTGTCGCTTATTAGGCAAGAGCCAACGTCAAACCTCTAACCTCTTGATTCTGAGCCAAAACTTAAGTTAAAATAAGCAAGAGAGATCACGCGCAGCGCTTTGATTAGTGTAAAGGTGTATCCATTTATTCTAGCTATTATGTAGTTTAAACCCTCGAATAGTACTTTGTTTATTATAATTTAAAATATATAACAAAAAATGTCAAAATTTAAAGTATTATAGAATTATAGATAAAAAAAAAATTTTTAAAAGTTTGTCAATTTTAGTTTTGAAAAACTTAGTTTATGGTGTTATAGTGTAAAACTTAGTTTATATGTTCTCCACACATATTTACAATGCCTAAAGAAAATTAAGAATGCCGTTATGCGCATGTACGTTTGACAGTGGGTTAAAATAATTGATTTAAAAGTTCGTGGTTTATAGTATAATGTGCTGGCTATTAACCCATGCATATGAATAATATACGCAAGTCCGTTGCACCACTGGGCTACTGGAGACTTACTTGTGGTTGTTTTTGAATATATTTATTAACTAACCAGAATAATGTAGTTGTAAGGAAAATCGCAAAAGACTACGAGAAGTCTTATCATTAAAACTTCTGAATCTTTGAAAAATATAATTAAGTTAATAGCGCTTCTTGTTATTTCTTAATAATAGATGTTTTATTGATTACTTTACTAATTTTACGTTTGTTTATTTTATCTAGTTAACGGAATTGCTTATTTTTAAATTAATCTTTATATTTACGGAATTTATCAAGGGGCTTAGCAATAAGACCTATTCGTCTTATTCTCACCCCTGCTACCTATATATCTTGTTATTAACACGCGGGTTGTATATATTTACACGTTTGTAAATATATACAATCCGTATGTTAACAACACGATTGTATTTTAAAAAAAAATGAATACAAAATAAACCAAATTTTTCTCACAACTATTCACACATTCAGCAATTGTAAGAAAATTCGTGGCAGAAATTTTTAATATATACCTGTGTTCAATAACTTTTCTTTTGACTTTTTTCCTCCAAAATTTCAGTAAACTTGTTTTGAATGGTAGGTGACAAGCAAGAAAAAGAAACTTGTTCAATAACTTTTCTATTGCTTTTTTCCCAGTTTAATTCTTAGAATGTATTCACCTAGCATTGGGTCATTACCCACTCTTGCTACCACCCTTGATACACAAGTGGCAAGGACCACCCAGTAGTGTAAATTAACAAATAATTTTTCCACCACTGATGGTAAAACTATTAACAAATTTAATTATTCCGTGAATAACCCTAATTTTATTAGATAAAGATATAATTAATTGAAAAAAATAATACAATAGAAATACAATTGAAACAATTTTTATAACATGATGTGTTAGAAGGGACCGGTCATAAATGTTCAATGAGAAAGGAAGCAAAATGATTTTGTTCAGTATTCAAAAACATATGCTTATTTTTACATTTTGTTTTATTTGTTATTTATCCAAGGTCGAGGGGGCCGCTACAGTTGAGAAAGCTACTTTTTTTTTTTTAATTGTGGTTACGACCCTCTCCCAACTTTATATTTTCTAAACACGAACCTTGTGGAATAAGGCCGCTTTGAAAAGAAAGAAGTTGATCACAACCGCATGTAATATGTATATATTACAATCATTAAATTTACAAAGAATATTTTAATGTCAGTTCTTCGTCAGGTTCAATTTTATATGAGGTATAAACCTCATTTCCTAATAGATAACAATTTGGGTTGATACTAGTTCGAATATAATGCATTTCAGGTTTAATGTCTTTTGAAAAAATGGCGACTAAAGTATCTGGTTCGATACCTTTCACAGCAACTAATCCTTTTTCTAATGAATTAAAGCGCTTCACGTAGCATTGTGAAGAAAACCATCGTTCTTTAAGGTCATCAATTCGACTTTTTACGTAAGAACTACTATAATCGTAATACTTTGCAACCCATTCAACATTTCTATATTGGTCAAACGATAATACACCACGACAGTTATTAGAACCACATAAACATTTTAAACCTGATGCAAAGCCTGATTCTGTTTCAAACATTTGGTAATCTATTGTTACCTCTTCACCAGCGCTGATGTTTTTCAGGGAAATAATAGCATTACCTTTATATCCGCAATTCGGATCACAACTGTGGTTAAAAAAAGCACAAATACAAAGTAATCTTTTTTCTTTCCATAAACGTGGAACCATAAAAATATCTTGATCAACCATAATTTGGTAATACATCAGAATGGGTTCATACTCAGGCATCGTGTTGCAGCAATCTATAATTTCTTCTTTGGTTTTAAGCATATCTTTGTCCGTATCGCGAATTGCGTAGTCGCATGTTAACTCATCGCACTCCAAAACAACTTGACCTTGTTCAATAGTTTGGGATGCAAACAAAGCTTTACTACCAGGACCATATTTTTCTTCAGCATTACAAAGAGCAATTTTCCTAATAGGGAGATTTTCGTTTTTTTCGTTTTTTTCTGTCATCTTCTTATGTATAGTTCAAAACTAATAACGTTCTTGTTTAGCTATTGTTATCAAGTCGAATAAAAAATTCTTAATCAAACAAACATAAAAGCTGATTACAAAAAAAATTAAAAGTTCAAATATAAATTATTTACTTAAAAATAATTTGAAATGGCGAGACAAATAGTGTTGATTTCATATAAAATAACTTAAATAATAATCTAAATTAAAATTAATAATTTATTAATTTAAGTATTGAAAATAACTATTAAAGATTTTCTTTTCTTACGTTATTATGTTTCCGGTTTTAGATAAAGTTGTATGCTTGCTAATGACATCTAAGTATCTTGTTAAAAAACCGTTCTAGCGCTAATGCGCAAGTGAAACTTGAGTAAACTTTGCGTAGCGTTATTTTAATTGCAAAATCAACATTTACAAAACTTTGTAAATGTTGATTTTGCAAATAAAATAACGAGTTAAACTTAAAGAATTTAACGAGTTAAACTTAAAGAATTAAGAACTAATAATTAAAGAATTTCATGTATTTTTTACTGAAACTCATTAACAAAATGTTAAACAATAAATTCTCAACAAAAATTTTTAATTCATTGTAACAGATTTTTTCATTTTCAATATTTTCTAATTTTTTTTTTTTTATAAAAAAAAAAAAAAAAGGCAACTAGAAATGTCTAAATTATTAAAGATAAAATATTTTAAAAGAAATTACTTTGAGCAATATTTCATCAAAACTAAAGCGTTTCTACCCAAACATAATTTTTGTAAAATTGTAAAAAATTATATTTTGACTCCAAGTGCAATATTCATTTTGTTGATTCTAATACTAAGAAATTAAAAACTAAATTTTCTGCTAATATAAGGAGGAAATTTTAAACTTTTACTTGAAGTCAATATAGAGCGTACCCAGACAGTAAAGATATACTGGTCCAATAATGGCTAGCTTATGCCAGCAAATTCATTAAAGGACCGATAAACTTCCGTTCTTGGATTGCCGGTTCTGGAAAGCTATAACAGGGCCATTGCCGAGCCTTAACAAAATTGCTTGAGCAGGGTAGCCGCAAAAAACCATTGAAGGTCAAACGAAAATTTGCAGAAGCGGGACGACGGGCATTCGACCGATGCTGGTGCATCTGTTGTAAAATAAAATTAGTATTGATTAGACTAGAGCTATAGCATTTGCGTTTACAGCGCAGATTTTCGCATCCATCTTGAAAATCGTTATTTTCACTTTTCATACAAATATATATGAGAACTTTATTGTTTAAAAAATATTTTCAGTTGAGAATCTATTCTATTTAATGTTAATAATGATAATGTGCATCTTTTTTGAAATATTTAAGATGCTTTAAAATGAAAAGTAAAGAAGAAAAATCATTTATTCTAAAAACTACGGACATGGATATTAGTCAAAGAAATAAACTTCTTATAACTAAACAAGAAAATCAATAAACTTAATTCAACCATTAGATTATTACAAGCACCTAAATTACTATAAACACCCAAATACAAAAAAATTTAAAACAGTTTAAAGTTAAAAGATTAAATCCAAACGGTTCTCCGCAACAAGGCATCACGGTCATCTTTGAGCTTCCGTATTCTTTACTCCTTATTTTTATTGATACATTCATTTGTATATATTTTATATATTGTATAAATATAAACAATAAATGTAACATAGTTAAAGGGAAAACAGAAAAGAAAAAAATATGGCTATTCGTTGTTCTGCCAGTTCTTGTCCTGTAGTGGCTAATTGCTGTTTTTCCATCACTGACTAGCCACGACTGATATATGAATAATCTTTGCCAACGTCAGCAGCCGCAGCTGGTCCAGTGCGGCAGCCTACCCCAGTGAAAAATAAAACCGCGTCCCACATGGGTTCCGTGTGGGATTGATGGGATTTATGTGGGACGGATTTTCCCATGTGGTATCCGTATGGAAATTTGTCATCTTAAACCCATGTGGGTAATCCCACATGGGTTACATGTGGGAACCATATGGTATTTACACACATGGGAAATCCCACGTGGGTTTCCTGTGGGATTTGCATGGGAATTAATTTGAAGGCTGGAAACTAAAAAAAAACTTTAAAAAAAAAACTAAAAAAGAATTTTTAAATTGACATTGCATTGCGTTACGTTTATATTGTGTGAAAATATTTTATATTAATATAGAGAATGGCAAGCAAGTATGTAAGTACCACGAATAATGTTTATCTCTCTTTATAGAAATAAGATTAAGATTTGTGCAAATAGACGTATTATTAGGATAATATAATAGTTATTTAAATATATAGATCTTGAGTAAATTATTTGCAAACAATTAACTGATGCAAGTTGAAATGTTGTCAAAAACCAATCTTGCATGCATGGGACACTGCAGTGTCCCATAAAGAAATGCAGGTTTGAAAGTCAAAGAATTCCAAATTTTCTTTATTAAAAAAAAAAAAAAATAGAATGGAGATGGGTTTCTGTAACTTTTTTATGCTCCAAAACTTTTAACTTTAGATATAATAAGGTCCTTAAGACTTAAGGGACTTACGAACTACATTGAGGAACAAAAACAGGATATTTACAGAAACTTTTCAATTTTTAATCTGGAGTACCACAGTGTTATTGGGATTAAAGCCTCTGGGTCCAGTTTTCAAAGTAATATGATCTAAAGTAATGTTTAAATAAAATAATATGCTTTAAAATGCATAGAGTAACTATCAGGAGTTATATGTATAACTATAATAGTTATACATATAACTCCTGATAGTTAACTATATGTATAACTAGTTATACCTATAACTTGTTATAAAAACTTATTTTTTAAGGTTATGCTTGAACAAATTAGTACCAATTAATTCAAATTCAAGATTTAGTTAAAGTTCAAGTTAAAGTTCTTATTTATTCATTGTTTTTGTTAATTTTATATTTATTTGTTCAAATTTATCAGTTAGTACTATTTTTTACTACAGTAAGAATGTTTATCATTGTTGAACGTGATTTTATTAGTAACTTAATTTTATTTTCAACATATTTTGACAACACCCTTTATATTTTAAATGATGATAGCTTTACTTTTCTATTGATGTTAAATTTATTACGTTTCAATAACTCAGATTGATTCTCAACTGAATTATTGTAAGCTTTGTAGGGGTTTGTTGTATATCAAATGGTGTTGTAAATAAAGTAAAACTTATATATATATATATATATATATATATATATATATATATATATATATATATATATATATATATATATATATATATATATATATATATATATATATATATATATATATATACATATATATTCGATCCCCACCACGTCCCTGGTAGTACCGCGCTCAACTTGTTTCTCCGCGCAGCGGCCTTGTTCGTCAAGGTTCGTGTTTCGGAGTTATAGAGTTGAGAGAGGGTTATAACCACTATTAAGTAGGCTCCTCGTCTGTAGTGGCCTTTTCGGCCTTGAGGAGGTGAATAACAAAGAAAAAAATATATATACATATATATATATATATATATATATATATATATATATATATATATATATATATATATATATATATATATATATATATATATATATATATATATATATATATTGTTATTCACCTCCCCAAGGCCGAGAAGGCCACTACAGATGAGGAGGCTACTTAATAGTGGTTATAACCCTCTCTCAACTCTATAACTCCAAAACACGAACCTTGACGAACAAGGCCGCTGCGCAGAGAAACAAGTTGATATATATATATATATATATATATATATATATATATATATATATATATATATATATATATATATAACATTAAAACAAAAAAATTGATACAAAGTTTCACTTTAAAACGAATACCATTAACATTGTGATGATAATAGCATTAGGAAACTAGTATTTATGTATTATTATTATACTATAAATAAATAGTTTTTTAATTTATTTTATAAAATAGAATTGTTAATATAATATAAAAAATGTATATACCATCAATTTTTTTCTGGTTCAATTATACATTTGTTCTCAATAGTACTAAAAGTAAAAAAAAAACATAACTTGTTCTTTCAGATAAACAAGCTAATTTCTGAATTTAAATTGTTTTTCCTATGATCCTCTACAGTTTTAAGCAACAAAAGCAAGAAGTTTTTAGACCACATTGTTGGTGTAACTACCTCTAAAACCTGCTCATAGATAGCATAAATTGTTTTACTTTTTTTTTTAATTCAATTTTTTAATTGACATTATTTTGGTCTCAACATCCCCTCCCCATTGTCAATTATTGTTAAGCTCACACTGCCCCTCTATCTACTGGCATCATTTATGGATGAAAACCCTTACAAAGCTTACAATAATTCAGTTAAAATTCAATCTGAGTTATTGAAAGTAATAAATTTAACATCAATAGAAAAGTAAAGCTGTCATTATTTAAAATGTTAAGGGTGTTGTCAAAATATGTTGAAAGTAAAATTAAGTTACTAATAAAATCACGTTCAACAATGATAAATATTCTTACTGAAGTAAGAATAAGTACTAGTTAGCAAATTTGAACAAATAAATATAAAACAGTCAAAAAATAATGAACAAATAAGAACTTGAACTAAATCTTGAATTTGAATTAATCGGTACTAATTTGTTCAATCATAACTTTAAAAAACAAGTTTATATAATAAATTTTATGTATAACTAGTTATACATATAGTTAACTATTTATATGTATATGTATAACTGCATGCATTTTAATGCATTTTAGTTAATTTATATATTACTTTAGATCATATTACTTTGAATACTGGACCCAGAGACTTTATTCCCAACTACACTGTGGTACTTTAGATTAAAAATTGAAAAGTTTCTGTAAATATCCTGTTTTTGTTTCTCAATGTACTTCGTAAGTCCCTTAAGTTTTTTGAACCTTATTATATATAAAGTTAAAAGTTTTGAAGCCTGAAAAAAGTTACAAAAACCTCCCTATCTCCCCCCTATTTTAATACTTTTTTTTATTAAAGAAAATTTGACTTTCAAACCAGCATTTCTTTGTGGGACACTGCAGTGTCCCATGCATACATGCTTGATTTTTGACAACATTTGAACTTGCATCAGTCAATTGTTTGCAGATAATATACTCAAAAACTATATTCAAATATCATTTGAACATGTTAGAGAATGTTAATATGATATTTGAACATCACAAATTTAATAATATTGTTGTGATATGTTATATAAATAATACCATAATAGATTATGATATGAAAATAAGATAGGATATGAAGGCAATGATCAAAGAATAAATTTACTTATAGAAATTTAGATGTTTGTTTATTAGTTTCAGAATATTATATTATGTGTGACCACGGCCTTCTATAATAACAGGCCTTGACATCGCGCAACAAAGTTGTTAAACTGAAGGCCAATTCCTAATACTGTGTTTACATTTTCATCTTTTAACATTAGACGAAAGTTTGTGTTCGCACTTTTTTAATAAATCTTTAAAATTTGATTGGTTTATAAATTAGATAACGCAACTTCAAGACGATAACGTTGTAAGGTTCAAGGCGTTACATTGTAAGGTAATAATATTGTCAAACTAACGATAAGTTTTTTTAATAATTAAAATGCCTTTAAAATGCTGTGTATCTCTTTGCAAGTCAAACTATCTCAACTACAATAAAAATATCAATTTATACAACTACAACTACAATATCAATTACAACTACAATAAAAATATCAATACTCAAATACAACAAAAATATCAATTTATAAATTCCCAAAGAATCTAGAGGAGAGAAAAAGATGTAGTGAAGCTATCCCAAGAACTGGTTTTATTGTTACAGACTATAAAGCAGTATGTCAACTGCATTGGCCAAATGAAGCACCTTTTGAAAGCAAATATGGGAAGCAACAACCTTTAAACCCACCATCTGTTTTTAAAAATATTCCGCCTAGTTGTTTAGCCACACCAGCAAGTAAAGTTAGAAAAACTGTAACTTCAAGCGGTTTTCGAAGCATTTTACCAGATGAGTTAAATGATTTTCTAAAAGAGGATGAACTTATATTTGACGATATTCAATCTTTTTTAAGTGATATCAACGATGTTATTGTTTTCCAGCTTAATAAAAAAGGTTTACACATACAATCAAAAATGTACAAACTTGGTGTTCTATTATTTATTTTAGTAATTTTCAATGATTATTCATTTGTAGCTAACCATAATGGCACAACTTGTAATATTTCATCTTTAGCTGTAAACAAATTAAAGTTAATAAAAACAAAATCAGCTTTATTTGAAGCAGTTAGATTTTTAAAAATAAAGAAAGTTCGCTTTAGTCAAATATTCTATTCGAACACCTTAATGCATGAGAAAAGTTAATGTTGGTGAAGCTTTATATAATATACGTGATATTAAATGTAGAGCATATGATTATTTTGCTAAACGACGAAGTTTGTATGATTGTTTGTGTATTGACTACAAGTTGCCAAGTATAAGGACTTTAACACGATTGACTTCAAAAATAAGTTCAATAGAGGACCTAAGTTTCATAAATAGTATTTTTATGAATTTAAATCTATTGAAAAGAACTTCCATACTACTAATTGATGAGGTCTATGTCAAAGCTTCATTACTTTACCAAAGAGGTGCTTTGTTTGATTAAGCAGTAAACTACCCTGAAAAGTTAGCTAAAACAATTTTATCATTTATGATTAAATGTCTTTTTGGAGGTCCAGAATTTATATGTAAAGCTCAACCTGTTGCCAATCTTTCCTTGTTGTAGGGAACTCGTAGAAGACTGAGATTAGTCTTATCATCGAGAACCTTGAGGTATTGCGTACAGCACACATATAAACAATGTGATTCTCATTAAAGAAATGTTTTACATGTTATTATTGCAAACTTTTTTTTCTTTTCTTTTTAATTGAACTATGTTTTGTGTTAATGTTGAGGTTTATAATAATAATACTAGCTTTATTTGTTAAACAAAAATTTACGTTTCCCATATGTATTTGATTGATGATTAATTTAATTTGAGCGTAAATTTTGATTTACCATCAGAACTAGAACATTTCTAGGTAATTATCCATATTAAGAACATGATTTTTGAGTTTCGACTTTAAAGAAGTTATATTGCCTGGGAGAGAAATCGAGGTATAATTCGGAATTAATTTGTTGAATAAATATGGGCCACGATAAGAAATAGAAAATTGAGAACTTTTTTTTTTTTTCAGGGGTACAATAAAGTTACCAGTTGCTCTTGTGTTAAATTTGTTGATATTAGATTGAAAGAAGTTTCCTGTGAATCGGTTTGGAACTAATCCTAGTTTGTATTTAAGCATGAACAAAATGTTAGCGTAGATATTAATTTGGTAAATGTTTAGTGCTTTCATTTCTTTTAATAGGGGTTTAGCGTGGGTCAGTTTGTTTTTATGATGTATTATTCTAGAAGCATGTTTTTGTCGTCGATAAAGAGATATTAATTTTGTCTTGCGTGTGCTTCCCCAGGCTTGTTGGCATATGTGAGATAACTATGTATAAAGGAAAAGTAAAGAAGTTTTAGGTTTTTTTGCGATAAAAATGGTCTAGCTTTAAAAAGTATACCAATACTTTTAGATATTTTAGTGTTGATGGCATTTATATGAGCTGTCCATAAAACATTTTCGTCAATAATCACACCAAGAAATTTAATTGTTTGGGTTCTTTCAATTTTTTTGTAGTCAATACTTAGTGTCGGTAGAATTGATGGTAGTTTGTTCTTCTGTTTCTTTGAGTGAAATAAAATATATTTAGTTTTTTGCGCGTTTAATGATAACTTGTTAGCACTGAACCATGTTTTAAGATTTTGAAGTTCAAAGTTGACTTTATCAAAGAGGTCATTGATAGAGGTAGATGAATAGAACAGATTGGTATCATCTGCAAACATTATACAATTGAGATTTGTAGAGGCTTTAGGAAGATCGTTAATGTAGATAAGGAATAATAAAGGTGCAAGAATAGATCCCTGGGGGACACCGCATTTGATTTTTAATAACTCCGTATTAGTGATACCGTCTATAATAACACATTGTTGCCTGTTATTTAAATAATTAGTGAACCATTTATTAGTTTGATTTTTTATACCGTATTTTCTCATTTTTTCGAGCAGAATTTTATGGTTGACATCGAAAGCTTTTGTAAGATCGATAAAAACTCCCAATACAAATTTTCCTTTATCAAATGACGAGCTAATGTTGTCCATTAGGTCTAAGGTTGCATGTTCCGTAGAATGATTAGTTTGAAAGCCGTATTGACATTCACTTAGAATTATATTGTCTGCGAAATATTTATAAAGTCGGTTGTACATTATTCTTTCCAGGAGTTTGGAAAACACTGGAAGAATTGAGATAGGTCTATAATTGGTTAGCAATGCCGTGTCTCCAGTTTTAAATACAGGTAAAATCTTCGCAATTTTTAATTTGTTCGGAACAACTCCAGTTCTAATTGATGACTTGAAAATATTAAATAAAGGATCTGCTACAATGGATAATATATCATATACTACATTGCTGGAAATGTCATCGATGCCCGGAGCTTTGTTCTTTCTGATTGATTTTTTTGCTTCTTCAAATTCCTCCAATTTTAGGTCACTCTCAGAAAATGAACTAGTATGGTCAGTAAAATAGTTATTAAATCAATTGTTTGAGTTGTTTATCTTGGATGCCAGGTTAGGACCGATATTTACAAAAAACTTATTAAATTTCTCGGAGATAGTTTCTTTATCTGTATACTCAATTCCATTTTCCGCAATTCTGGAGGGTAACATTTCGGATTTAGTTTTGGTTTTTCCGATAATATCGTTCATAATTTCCCATGTTTTTTTAATGCTACCATTGTGTTTTTGTAATTGTTTAGAATAATAGATTTTTTTTTGATTTATTTTTAATTTTTTCAAAAAGGTTTTTGTATTGTTTATAGACAGTAAGATTTTTTTCGTTTCTATTTTTTAAATATTTAATGTATAGTTTTTGTTTTTTCTTTGACGATTTCTTTATTCCGTTAGTTATCCATGGACATTTCAAATATTTAACTTTTATTTCTTTTTTAATAATTGGAAAGTGTTTATTGTAGTGCTCAAGAAAAGTATCAATAAATATATTATAAGCAGTATTTGTAAGTCCTCGGTTGCATTGTTGATAAACATTTGACCAATTTGTTTTTGATAAAGTTTCTTTAAATTTGTGAATCGAAGATTTGTTAATTTTTATTTTATATGTTTTAATTTTTGAATTATTTAATGAGGAAGAGTTTTGTGTAAGTGAGAAGAATATTGGAAAGTGGTCTGATATATCAATTTTAAATATTCCTGTTTTTAAAGATATGTCTACAAATGAGTTGGTCAGTATATTATCTATGGCTGTAATTGAGGTTGAAGTGACTCTGGTGGGTTTATTAATTAATGAGAATATACCGAGCTGAAACAAATTGTCAAAGAAAATTTTAATGTTATTGTTTTCATTGTATTTTAAACAATCTATGTTCATGTCTCCTATGCAAAATATATTTTTTTTTTCATTGTTGAGTTTTATAAAGATTTGGTTCAGATAGTTAGAAAATTTGATAATATTGCCATCAGGTGGCCTGTAGCAAGTAGTTACTAGAATGTTTTTTTTATTTTCATTGATTATTTCTATGGTGAAGGCCTCATTGTCGGCATCGGAGAACGAGAGGTCGTTTCTAATTTTTTTTTTCAAGATCATTCCGAATATAAATTAAAATTCCTCCTCCTCTTTTGGGTATTTTCCTTTCAAAAGAAATCATGTGGTAGTTAGTAATTTGAAGGTTAGAATTTGCTTGAGAAAATTCGTCAGTACACCACGTTTCTGTAATACAAATCATGCTGAATGAATAATTACATTCTAAAAGAAAACTTTTCAATTTGTCGATATTTGAGTTAATACTTTTTATGTTTATGTGAATAACTGTAAAATCTTCATTACCTTGTTTGAATTGGGATTTAAAAGTATCAATTTCAAAATATTCTGTATTACAACATTTTTCGTTAAATATTTTTTTATCTGCGTGATAAAAATCGTTAGGTAAAATATTATTTGCGGTTTTAAAATAATCGGAGTAATGGGTTTCAAACTCTATTGTTTCGATTGCCATTTTGTCGGTTTACATAATTTAATTACAAAGATTGCGGTTTGTTTTTTTTTTATTTTATTTTTTTGCAAACACTCTCCTATTTACGAAATTCTCTGACAAATATTTTATCATATTTGATAATAGCGTATTTACCTTCTTTGCGTAGCCGTTTGACTTCTTCCCAAAGCTTTTTCCTAATCTCCATTGTTTCATTCAAGAAGTCTTCGTTAATGAAAATACCCGTTCCCTATAAAAATACCCGTTCCCTATGAAAATACCCGTTCCTCTGAATTTCAGTTTGCTCAATGTCAACAAATTGTTGATACGATTAATAATATTGAAAATAGTAAGACACTGGTAATAATTACTGATGGTAACCGTGTAAATCAAAGATTTTTTGGAATGTTTAAAACAGTTGATAGTAAATCATGGTTAACAACATCAGGTATATATTTATTGTATGATTATGTGCATCTCTTAAAATCTATACGAAACAATTGGTTGACAGAAAAGACTGGCGAACTTCAATTTTTTAACAATAAAGAACTGGCTTTAGCTAAGTGGAGTGATTTATAAACTTTATATAAAACTGAGTGCAATCGTCTTTTTAAACTCTCTAAACTTACAGCTAAATCAGTTTATCCAAATCCAATCGAGAGACAATCTGTAAAATTTTGTTTGTCTGTTTTTTGCGAAGAAACAGTAGCTGCATTAAGAACGCATCCAGAGATTGAAAATAAAGCATTTGAAGGTACTGCTGTATTTATTGAAAAAATAATTTTTTTTCGAATGTTGTTAATGTCAAAGCACCTGGTGCTGGCATTCGGTTAAGAAATGAATTATGCGGAGAAATCCACTCAGTTGGTGATCAACAGTTACAACTGCTACGAGATATTGCTGAACTGTCAAATTTTATGAAACCTATAGATTAGCGTGTAAAACAGCTTACGCTAGATACTAACAATGCAATAGCGCATTCATGTTATGGCTTTATTGATCTCGTAGAAACTTTGTTGAGTAATGGAGAAAAGTATGTCTTATTAGGTTGGTTTTCAACAGATCCACTTGAAAAAGCTTTTTCTAAGCTTCGACAAGGATCTGGAGGTACTTACGTTATAAACGCTAAATCTGTAATTGAAAAAATTAATATTCAACATACTAAATTGATATTACAACTTGACATTCCTGTTGATAGTATCGATGGTCATACTTGTGACATATGTTTTAGAGATATTTCTACTGATGAAAAAGAACTTCCTGATAATATACATGATCTTGAAAGCTCAGTTAATAAATCTACATTAGTGGCTATAGTTTACATAGCTGGCTATGTGCAAAAAAGCGAAATAAAAATTTATGATGATTCTACCTATTATTATTATAAATATGGAAGTTATCTGTATAGCCTAAACAGAGGCGGACTTGAAATTCCTTCTGATACTCTTGTCTAATGGTCAATATTTTGCTTCTTTTTTTTTCAAAGTGCTACTGACCCATTATGCAGAACATTTTGTGTTACTCGGTTTCAATTCATTGCTGCTAAATATAAATTTAAAATCATATAAAAACAATGCAGAGTATATTCTAATATATTACCACTCCCAAAATACTAAAGCTATCATAATTTATGTGAAAATTAGTTTTGTAATTTATTATACTATTTACTTGTTATGTTTTTTATTT
This sequence comes from Hydra vulgaris, assembly GCF_038396675.1. Taxonomy (NCBI): domain Eukaryota; kingdom Metazoa; phylum Cnidaria; class Hydrozoa; order Anthoathecata; family Hydridae; genus Hydra; species Hydra vulgaris. The sequence goes on from NC_088931.1 coordinate 72,996,113, forward strand.
TCTCATTAGCCTAAATGTCTCTCAATATGTTTGGATTTGTAAATATTTACCCTGTTGAGATATATTGATAAAACTTTTTTTTTGCTTGAATCAACTTTTGTTGGTGTTTTTTATTGTTGGTGATTTTTATTGTTACCATTTTTAGCAAAAAAAAATTAAAAATACAGTTATCTTTCTAATATATAGATATATACTTAATGAAATTTGAAATACGAAAAATATGATTATCTTTTAACAATTTTTTGGTTTTCTTTTTATATTTCTGTCTTTACTAGAGATTATTATTAGAAAACATAGACTACCATTACACCCTACCTAATATAAAAATATATCAATATAAGTAAAAGTAAAAGTTTAATCAGCCTTCAGTTTTTACGGCATTTTGCGCGATGTCAAGGCCTGTTGTTATAGAAGGCCGTGTGTGTGACGAAAAGTAAAGATACTTTTGCGTCCAGTGGCTATTGCACCCAACGTCTACATCATTGAAAAAGTAGGTTTTTACATTTTTGTTTTTGTTTTTTTGTTTAACTACTTATCCTAATTGATCACTTTTTTTCAGGATTCTCCTCATGGGTTCAAGCTCATTACGCATAATATGTGTTCAATTACCCATAATACGTTAGTCATTGTAAGTAATAAATTAGGAAATAATTATTCGTGAAATATTGTAGTCATTAATGACTTCAACCTGGCTAATAATTAAAATTGCTCGACTAATAAGGTTCCTTATTAGTGGCTAATAATTAAAATTGCTCTCTCTCTCTCTCTCTCTCTCTCTCTCTCTTTCTGTCTCTCTGTCTCTCTGTCTCTCTGTCTCTATGTCTCTCTGTCTCTCTCTCTCTCTCTCTCTCTCTCTCTCTCTCTCTCTCTCTCTCTCTCTCTCTATGTATATATATATATATATATATATATATATATATATGTATATATATATATATATATATATATATATATATATATATATATATATTTATATATATTTGTATTTATATTTTTTTAGAAAATGTTTGAAGAAAGTTAGGAGATACTAAAAACCTTGGTATTATGCAAGCCGAAGCGATTTAATTAATTCAATCGACAAAAAACGGCGTGTAAATCGCAAAAGAAAAAATAATATTTTTAATATTCATTTTGGATGTATTGATTAATAGCATTTATTTTAAAATAAGTATGGAAAAAATCCACGCGTATCCCAAGTGCACTTTTTCACTGGGTTAAACCCAAATGTGAGAGCAATAATTTAATCCTTATATTATTATTACTACAAACTAATTTTACTTTCACCAATAATTTTTAATTTCATAAGATAACATTTTAGCGTTTATAAGTTATGAGCTCCGTACCCGTTAAAAAAAAAAAATTTTTAATAAATGTTGTTCTTATAAAAAGTCAATATAATTTTTGATTCAATGATGTTATTTTTTTTAAGTTTATTCTTTTTCACTAAGTTTTGACATTTTCAACTTGATTATGAAGTGAATCAAATTTGAAATTGTTTTTTGAAATTGTATTCTTTGTTAAAGATAATGGACTGATTTAAAAAAAAATCATTACAATTATTTTCTAACGTCTCTATTTTGTTAACATGAGTTAAAACTCTGGCATTTTTTTGGAGACAAGCTTTCTATGTTCTCGGACAACCAACAATATATTCTGGCGTTGATCTTCATTGTGAGATATATCAACATATTCTCGAATAAGACCAATGTTTCTTTCTGCATAATCATTAGTGACTCTAAACCCACATAAAAAGCTACAAAAGTTTTTATAAGATGCAAGTTCCTGCTAGTCTTCCTCAGTCTGATACCACTCCCTGAAAACACAAGTGGTGTCGGTAATAATAAATAGAAGCCAACTCTCCTCTGCAATTAAGTCTTCAGGTTTAGTAGACTTTGAGATGATATCAACCCAGGAGCCTTTAAGTTTGAGTCTTTCTTGTTAGGTATAGGGAATGTAAGCTTTTAAGAATTCAAGTAGCTTGTAAAAATGTAAGTATGTAATGTATGTAAGAATGTAAGTAGCTTGTAAGAATGTAAGCAGCTTGTAAGAATGTAAGTAGCTTCCCTATGACAGACATTTTGGTAGACCTGTCAAGATCTGGATCAGCACCAATGACTTGTTCTTCATTGTTTCCATATATTCATTACGCATTTTACAAACCTAAACAGGTTTTTATCTTTAAATTTAATAAATTAATTAATCAGCAATCTAAAACAAATTATTATATTATTACAGTCTAAAAACTAAAATATCAAAACAGTATATTTGCTACCTTCAGAATGGATTAGTTTGTATCTGCCTCTTTTGATTGGGTCTCTGCTTAACTTTTTGATATCTCTACCTTAATTCTTTGATATCTCCTTAAAGATAATTTAGAATGCTAGAGATGAACATAGTTTTATTTCTTATACTGATACCATCTCTCCTGCATGTTGATGTGGTTACAGGAATCAAACCCTCTCTAATGATTTCTTTGTTTATTTCTAAGGCTGAAGGATCAGATCTGTGTCTTAATTTAGATCCATCAGGTTTATCAGCCAAAGTTGGTTCATTGCTAAAGTAAGGGTCATAATCTTCTCTATCAGGGTACAGCTTAGCAGGATCAATCAAAGAAGTAGTTTTTTTAATACAAAGAAATCGAATCTTATTTATCTTTTGCATGACATGATATTAAAAAAAGAAAGGGGAGGGGGAGAGGGGTTTTAATTAGAAAATATTGACTAGGAAATACTTTTCAAAGATACTTTAAAACATTATACCTAAAACTGATCTTCCTTTACATTTTTTAAGAGGTGGTTCATCTTCTTCGCTGATATAGTATTGATCTTTAGTGTCTGTTCTTCCTGGATTATTAGGAAACAACTGATCTGTTTCAGCTTTTATCCTCAGCTCTTCGAGCCTAGTGTATCTGTCAATTCTCCTGTTGATTTAAATAAATCAAAACTTTAGAAACTTGATATATAAAAATGTTTAAAGATTTGACAAATCTTAATCAGTTTTAGCTTAATAAAATGTTTCTTACTCTGGCCTCTAACTCTTTATCAACGCAAGCACTGATAAAAAATTTTCTGTCTCGTCTTGGATCTTAAAAAAATTAAAGGTCTTCTTATATTGTAACACAGTCTCTTGGTACAGGGCCGCCAAGCGGGAGAGGCAAAAGGGGCATACGTGTCCCGGGTCTCATGATAATAGGGGCGCCAAAAGACGAACGATAAAAAAACAACCATAATGAGATATTATTTAATGCAAAAAAAAAAAAATGTTTTAATTGATGAGATTTAAAATGAATTAACTTGGTAATGTGCACAACAACTTTTATTTATATTACCAAGAATTACAGTTTATATAACTTATTTCTTTACTTTGGTTGGTAGGAACAACCTAAAAATTAAATTTTACTTTTTTTTTTATATTAACGATATTAAAAAAGATACAAGGTCTTATCCAAACAAAACATATTATTCTTAAACCTCATAAATGCTTTTATGATTATTCTGAAAAAAATTTATTATCAATTTTAAATAACAAAATTAAAAAAAAACAACTAAATCATATATTTATTCGCTAAAGTTTAACAACTTCTTAAGGATGGTTAAAATCTCAACGCAAATCAAACGTCACGCCTACCCTCAAAAAAGATAACAAAGTCAAGACTTATGACTACCAGCTGGTACCTCTCACTAATACCATGCAAGGTGACGGAAAGAGCATCATATATAGAATTATGAAGCACAGTGTACAATATAATACCAAAGTCTCAACATGGGTTTGTACATCACAAAGATTGCTTACAAACCTGATCGAATCCTGTAACATTTTAACGGAAGCCTTAGTTGACATTATTAACTATTAATAATTAATAATAAATGAGTTTGCCAAAGCATTCAACTCTGTGTCATACACTGACTTCTTTTTAAGATTCATGCCTATAAAATTTGAGGCCAGTTATTAAACTAGATTGCTAGTTGAGAAGCTAATGGGCAACAACGAGTAATTATTGGAGAATAAATGTCGGAGCGGAAAAGGCTGACAAGTGGCATCCCTCAAGAATCAGTTCTTTCATCACTGCTATTTGTGTTCTTCATCAATTCAAAAATACCAGACTGGATTTATAACCATACCAAATTATACGCCGATGATGGCAAGATCTTATGAGTTATCGATATCAATGGATTTTCATGTAACCATAAAAACTGTAAGCGGACACTAACAGCGCTGTAAATTGGTCCCACAACTACTTTGTAAACTTTAAAGTCGAGAAGTGCAAAGTAATACAAATTGGTTGTTGCAAAAACAAATTAATAATACCATGGTTGACTGTGACGTTAACGAACGCAACCTAGTTCCACCATGCTTTGAGCATGACCTTATAGTGCTAGTATCTAAAAACCTTAAAGTACAAATAGAAGCAGCAGCCTGGGTTGGCCAGCAATTGCTTGGTTGTCTTAAGAAGTTATTTCGGTGGTACAGTTTTTTCCATAGCTCTCTAGCTATGGAAAAAACTGTACCAGCTGTACATTAAACCGCATCTAAAGTTTTATATTTGCAAATTTCTCTACTCAAACGTGTTTAACAACACGCAATATTGTTAACTAAGTATTTTAAAACCTGTTTATTAATCCTAATTTGTGAATGTGCTGCATAAGTGTTATTAATCCAATTCTTGAAAATACGGATGTTACTTAATTAAAAATACTATTAGAAGTATAATATTATAATTTAATAACAGTATCAGAAATAAAGTAACGGTATTAAAAAAAAAATCAGTAACTTGTATAATTGTACGCACTTTCAATTTTAAAACATGCATGCTTATAGGGGTGCCTAACTGCTGCAATCCCCCCTATGCGTCATGAAAGTTCTTGGCGGCCCTGATAAAAATATATCTGAAAATCAAATTAGGAAAACTATATCCCAAATTAAAAATAACAAATCACCAAGATTGATGGGCTCGCTGTTGAATATTATAAGTTTTTTTATGAATTAATCAAAAATACAGTAGAGTAATACTACTAAAGTACAGTAGAAAAATACTAAACAGAAAAGGTTTTCTCGAAAATCCTGTGTAACAAGAATCTTTGAGAAAACTGTGCGTTTGGATAAGATAAAAAATAGTGCAGAAAGTACGGAATAACACTTACAAAAATTTTCAAATTTTTGAGTAACGACGTTTCATTTTGAGTATAAATTTAGATAAAATATACTTTCAGTCAAAAAAATTTTGCATTTTGTCGTAAAACCTTTTTATTTTTTTTGTAAAATTATATTTTTTCGAAAAGTAGTAAACTTTGTTGCAATACTTATCTTTCATTCGTAATAATTTTAATTTTTTATTTTTATTTATTATCTGTCTTTATTTTAACGTTACCTTCAATTGCAAACTTTTCTTTATTTACTTTCTGTATATTCGTTTTCTTGTTCAAAACTTTTACCTCATTTTTTCTTTCTTCCTCCTCTATTTTTTTTGTCAATCTGTTATCTTTCCTCATTAGTTAACAACGTTAGTTTAATTTTGTGCATCACCAAAAGATAGTTCACTTTAATAAGGGTCAGCTTTTTCAGAATTGTAAGATTTAATCATTTGTTTGACACTGATTATGTTGCCACCCAGAAAAATAACATTACACAGCTACTGAAAGCAGCTGGAATTCAAAGATATTGTTTTGCCAGCTCAGACGGTTGTGGTAATTGGTCTTAGTATCTTTTCCACAAAATAATTACATTTACTTGGTGCTTCTCAGGGAAATTGGGCATTGCATTCGGTGGCGTAACTATAGGATTGCAAGGCTCGCAAAATGCCTTGGGCCCCAGAGAGTCTGCGACCTTGGTTTAAAATACAAATAAAACATATGAAGAACCATTTTTTATTTCAGTTTGCTTTCTAAAAACGATTGCGTAATAAAATATTTTATAAGTATTTAAAGTATTATGAATTTATTTCGAAATCAAATATTTTGTATGGAATTCAAAAGTTTTTATTGTTAAACTTAATGCTGCATTGCTTAACATTATGAGCCAAAGATACCGCCAGGTTTTATATCATGTCGATAAAATGAAACCTTTTTCATTCAACTTTTTTATTTTATAATAAAAGAGTCCACAGTGGTTCATAATGCTTAACTTAATTCATAAAATTTCATAAAATCCAATTATCCAAGTTCCCGAGGAAACTTTTTGATTATTCTTGAGTTATTTGCAAAATACGATCCAATATTACTAAAATTGTAAATAGTAAATCAAATAGATAAAACCCTGGTCTAAAAATACAAATTAAGCTTATTTCTTTTACGGTTCTGAAAATAGAAAACCCACTCATAAATAAAATATTTTGAGTGCATTTTCAATTTTTAGAATAATTGAACCAAATGCGGTAATATAATATATATATCTATTGTGCTGTTAAATATCTATTGTGCTGCTCATAACATAAATATAATACTTAATGTTGCAGTAAGAAAGGTCATTGATAAACAACATTTTTATGGAACAGATTAACAAATTTGTAACTTTTTTAGACAATACCAAAAGGTGGAATATCTTATCAAGTTTTAAATCTGATAAAGAAAATGTTTTTTCAACTTTGAAAGCATTAAAAACGTTGAACCCTAATAGATAGGCAGAAAGTCATGATGCTATTTTTGCTTAAAAAAAGAGTCGTTGAAAAAAAAAAGGTTGAAGTTCAAAAAGCACTACCAAAAACAATTCTGTTAAATTGTAAATTGGATCAAAGAAATAAAGCTTTGTCACTTAAGAAGAAGATCAAAAATTACAATTTTATTATGTTATTGGTTTTCAATTATAAAATTCTACAAACAGCATCTACCTCTAAAGCACCAATCTTTCAAATGACTCAAAATTTTTTGGAAATTTGTATAGGAGAATTGGAAAGGTATTGAAATGAATTTGAATATTTATAAAAGGAAGCAAAAATAGATCATCAAACCTGATTTTTTTGAAACTCGTCAGAGAAAGGTGAAATGCCATTTTGACGAACTTTGCGACAATGAGCATCTTCAAGATCTGGAAAACTTGTTTAAAGTTTTCTTCTTTAACAACTTCATTCATTAGTTGAAATTGCGCTTTCTTCCAATAAATGAAATTGTTTCTCACTTCAGTGTTTTCGTGACAAGATCCCAATGATCTTCAGAAGATCCCAATTTACAAAAAGTAAAATAACATAAAAACAATAAATCGTACTTAAATGTATATAAATTGTATTCAAGCGTAAAATAAAATTTGAACATACATGACTCAAAATAATGAAACATTATTTCATCACAAGATAAATTAAAAATATTCTAAGATATTTTCGATAGAGACGAATCTTAAAATTTATTTTTAAAAAAGAATTTAAGTTAGGGGTAAGTCGAAGTTAGGCAAAATAATTTTGTTTCAGAGATGAGCTGCACGATACAAAAATGATTGAACTTTGTTCAACAGAATGGTTCATTTACATAATTATTATTTTTTATGTTAAACTTGCTTAATGGTTTCAAAGTAAAAAGGTCTTTAAAAATCAAAGGAGATAAATCATACTTCTACATATAAGCAAAAGAAAAATTTTTATACCATTTAGTTTAAATATATCGAGGATTTTCATTTTATTAAAAAAAATTGAGGAAAGTGTGAACCGATCCGCAGAAATAAAGACATTGTAACTTGCTTTGATCAGAGTCTTCCCAGACAATAACTTTTTTTATAATTTATAATTTATATAACTATGAATAAAAGAGTAATAAATTAATTTAATCTAAATAAGTACGCGCCTTAAATATAAAATCTCGATACTTTTTAAAACTTTCGAGCAGACAGAGTTAATGTTAAGTTTCCATTTGTTTTTGTCAATAAAAAACGCTCATGTATTTAGATATAGAATCTCTTTTGATTTCAATTTGATCAATATGAATTTTAGATAGATTTGGGGTTAGAGAACTATTTTTGGAGAGCGGATTGAAAAGAATCCATTTTATTTAGCTTACATTTAATGTTAACTTGTTATTTTTAAACTATACAATTTTTGATATATTTTGAAGTTCTTTGTTCATCATGGAAAATAGTAGATAGATGTCGCTGTTAGAGAGAAATAAGTTTGTGTCATCAGCAAACATAATACTGAGAAGATGTGATGCTTTATGCAAGTCGTTAATACATATTAAAAACAAAAGAGGGCCGAAGATGGAACTTTGCGGAACACCACGGGAAACATTTAAAAACTGTTTATAATTAAATTCGTTACAAGCACAAATTGTTTTCTGTTATATAAACAACTTTGAAACCATTTAACTACTCTTTCATATATTCCGTAATAATTAAGTTTATAAAGCAAAATATCACGATCGTCAGTATCAAATGCTTTTGAGAGATCGATAAAAATTCCTAATGTGAATTGAGATGTATCAAAAGAATTGGAAATTTCACGTACCAACTGGATAATTGCATGCTCTGTTGAGTTTTCTTATTAAAGCCAAACTGATTGTTGTATAAAAAATCAGTTGAACTAAAATAATTAAATACTCTATTGAATATGATTCTTTCGAGTATTTTTGAAATATAGATAAGATAGAGATAGGGCGATAATTACTAATGTCAGATTTGTCACCATCTTTGAATAGTTAAATAATTTTAGCAATTTTCAATTGATCAGGAAAGACTCCTTGATCAATTGACGATTTAAAGACTTTAAAAAGAATATATTTTATTTGTTGAAAGCAATCTATAATTATGTTACCATTGGTTTCATTAAGTCCAACTGTTTAATTTTTTTTAGTACTTTGAAAGCTTTTTCAAACTCATCAAATAGTAAATCTTTAGATAACTCATCTGAGTGAACGCAATTATCCATCGGTACTAAGAAATCTTTTAATGAGGCTTCTGTATTAGAAATTAATTAAGATTGTTTAGGGCCATTTCTAAAAAATAATTTATTTAACTCGTGGACTATTGTTTGAGAATTATTTATATTATTGTTATCACTTTAATCATGTGTGGCAAGGGACTTGAGCATGATTTTGATTCACCGGTACTTTTTTTTATTATTTCCTAGGAGCATTTACAATTATTTTTTGCTTTATTATAAAGTTTAGAATAATAATGTTTTTTAAAGTTTTTTCAAACTTTTTCAAAAAGATTTTTGCAGTCTTTGTATATTTTCTCAATGGCGAGTGATTTGTTTTTTAAATATTTTATGTATAATTTCTGCTTAACTTTTGATGTTATTTTAAACCTTTGCACAGTGGGCCAGAATATAACAAAAATTAGAAAAATAGAAAACGTCTAAATATAATCATATTATACATCTAATCATATGTTTTTGGAGTCAGGGGGGAAATCCATTTCTGACTCCAAAGTTAGGTTTTGACTACTCTGAACGACGAGATGTTAGTAGGGCAATTTTGATTTTTTGGTTTTGCAGATTTGACGTTTTCAGACATTGTGCAAACTCCAAACTTAAGTATGTCAAATAATAAACTTTTGCAAAAAATTACTGTGATTGAAGCTTGGGAACAAAATTACCCGAAAAATTGATTCCCCTTACCCTAAAAGTGAGGGCAATGAGTTAGTGATTTAATTTTTGTTATAATTTCATACTAAATTTAACTAAATTAGCAGGTTTAAAATTTCACGGAATAACCTTTCAGAGATAAAAAGTTATAACCGTATAAATTTACAATCTCCTCACTTTGGGGAGAGTTTAAAATTTATTTATTCATAACTTTCAGAATCTACTATATTATTCCATGAAATTTAGAACAAGCCAACGTAGTCAAATTTGGTATAATACAATTAACAAATTCATTCATTAACTCATTACCCTCACTGTTGGGGTGAGGGGAATAACATTTTGGGGTATTTTGCTCCCAGGCTCCACTCACCGCAATTTTTTGAAAAGTATTATCATTTCACATTAGCATAAATATACTTAAACTTGGAGTTTGCGCAACGTCTGAAAGTGTTAAATCTGTAACAACAAATAAATCTAACTTGTGCTATTGGATCTGAGCTACACAGAAGTTTTCTCATAAAATCCAGGTTTTGTTTTTTTCTAGAAATATTAGGTGTAAAGAATTCTCTGAAGTTTTTTACATCTTTGTTTTTGCTTTTCCGCGCTTCTTCAGAAAGCATTCCAATAGGTAAGCTTTTGTTGCGAACTTCCTTGTGAGGGTGTATTAACAGTTTGTGTAAACCCTGCGGCATATAATACCAGGGGTATAAATAAACAAAGCATTGGAATTTCTCCTTGCAATAGATCTCTTGAGCCTCAGGATTTATCTCTTCCATACATAAGACAGTGCATAGTATGATGTACAAACGCTTGGTTAGTTTCTCGTCGATACCCAATAATTCAGCAGAAACAGAATAATACTGGAAACTTTTTTATTTATAAATATTTTATTGATCATATATCGTTTAGCTTAAGTTAAAAAAATTTATAAGGAAAGGTTAGATTTTTATTAAAAAGCATACCCTGAAAAAACGTTTTGCCGTATTACCATCACTGGATGTTCCAGACCCCACAGATCTTGGAACATCCACTACCAAACCAATCTTCTCCTTTAATTCCTAATATTTTTTTCTCCTTCATCTTCAATTGATTTTCATCTCCCCTAATTTGCCATTTCTCAAAACCTGTTCTGTATGAGATGTGGAGAAGACACACCATACATCTGATCCATGCATGCATAGGAAAAGCTAGATTTATTAAGTGCGTTGCTTTTCTCATAAATATTACTCGATAACTCATTTCACTTAGAGTTGACCTACAAATAGAACAATAAGGAGTTGAATCCTTTACACCACTGAGGGCTGTTGCTACTTTGCCATCCAACATAGTCATTTCTAGTTGATGATCAATAAAAATATTTTCAACAAGAGTTAGATGAAGCTCCTGTCAGTTTACATAATTTAGCTCCTGAACAAGAACATCTTTGTTCTCTTTAACATATCTAAAACGTATTGGTCTAAAGTACAATTTCGATGAAGACTTCTCATTAATCCATAGAATTTCATATGTAGCAACTACAGACAGTTGAATTGGTATCAAGTATTTCAGGAATAGACTTTCCTAAACATAAGAATCTTCACGAGTATAATCTTCAGTTTTCTGTTTGTAAACAGATTGTCCTGTACTGCCATCAAAACTTTGCTTATTAGTAAAAGTTTAGAATTTGGAGGACAAGTATTGGCAACTTCTATTATCCTCTTTGTCGTATGGTTTAATATATCGTCTATATATATATAAGTCCTACCTTAACTGAGTAACAGGTGGATCTGAAGGTTGAATATTCTCTACAAGACCACAACCGTTACAGCGTGCTGTAACGGTTTGTAATCAACGCTGCAACAACTTGTGGTCAATTAAAATTAATTAATCAACGCGTTGGTAACGGGTGTTTATTTTTTTTATCTTATTACTAAAAACAATGACTTGAATAATAAATTTGAAGCAATTTACATATACTCAACGCACTTAACGCAAGATATGACATTTTATGTCTCGATCGTTCAACATATTATTTTTGTTTAGTTTTTAACATCAACAAAAAGCAATATATTTACCAGAAATATAGATGTTTTACATTAGCATGCTATAACGTAAAAAAAAAATGTTATAAAAGCATACATATATATATATATATATATATATATATATATATATATATATATATATATATATATATATATATATATATATATATATATATATATATATATATATTAGGGGTATTCAAAAAAAGTGAATTTTCAAATCTAAAAAACCATACCCCTAAATTTGGGGCAAATATATAAAAAATGAGCCTCACAAAGTTTGAGCGCTGTCCGTTCACTTTTGACCCCCCCTCAAGCTAATAATTTAGGGGAAAATTGACCAAAAAGTGGTCGTTTTCGGGCGTCTTGAGGGAGAGGCAATTTTTTTTTTTTTCAAATTTTTTTTTCTGCTATATATATAGGCCTATATTTTTGTTTAAAAATATATGGTTTTTTCCTTACTTCTCAAAAATCTATGTTTGGTGATATTGAAAATCATGAAAATTGGTATTTTTTAAAATATATTTTCTGTTATGCCTAATGTTATATACATATATTTTCGTGTAAATTCTGATAGTTTAAAACTTTGAATTTTTCTAATAAATACAGATTAGTACATACAATAAACATTAAAAATGAGTGAAGCACAACTTAGGTCAATGAAAAAGGAACTTTTTATTATAAAAGACGCAAAACCAGCTATATCAGGTATAAACATTTTTATTAATATTGGAATTATAATGAGTCATTAGTTGCTAAAAAATTTATTTTATTTATAAAATATAAATTTTTCTAATTAGATATACAACTTCCAACAGGCTTGGATATACTTCAACATTTAATATATAACCAACAATGTCTATCTGTATCAATATCAAGTATTATTGCTTGTCCCCCTAAAAAAATTTTTTCTAGATGTTCGGAGAGTTGTTGTGAATGTATTTTGTCTAAAATCAAGAGACCCTGGATTAAAGCTGGATTTGATGTGTTAACTGATTTAAGTTTAGTTAAAAAACTTTTTAAATTGCATAAGTCCTATTCCAACTTGAAAAAAAATGCAAAATAGTGGTGATTTGGCTAAACAAAACGAGTTTGAGATTGAAATAAAAAAACTTTTTTGGGCTGGTAATTCTAATCTCAAAGACACAATCAGTAAAGATAAAAAAAGATCACTAAAATACGAGATTGAAGATCTAAAATTTCTTGAAGATCAGGAAAATGAAAGAAAGTTTGTTATTGGTGCAGAGGATATTAAATATAGAAAAAAGGTATTCAATTCTTTTAATTAATTACTTTAGCTCTTTCTCAAGCTCTATTAATTCTTTTTTCCACTAATTTTGAAATTAAAAACTAAAACTACATTTCTTTTGTTAATTAGGCAAAAAAAAGCATCAGGAAGAAAAACCGTTTACAGCCTAAGATTTTGAGAGATGATGTACCCAACGTTGAACTTATAGACACAATTCTAAGCGATGATTCTTCAATTGAATCTGATTTCAAGCAAGGTGATTGGTATCATATAGAAGTCTCTGAAAACCCAGACACAGTAATTGCAAAAATTACAAAAGATGTTTTTGCTGGTAATGTTTCACTTACTGCTACAGCCTGTGATATATCACCAAATGTTTTACAGAAGGTAACAAATGCAATTCTATATCAATCAGGTGTTGATCTTAAAGAAGTTAAAAGCAGTCAATCTACCGCATATAGAAAAATGAAAAAAGAAAATGAAAACATGGCAAAATTTTCAAAATAAGATGTTAAAGCAGCCACAGACGCATCTCCATATCCATGTATAATTCATTTTGATGGGAAGACCTTGTTTGAGCTAAACAAAGGAAAAATGTTAAAGAGGGATAGAATGGCTGTTTTAGTTAACATTAATGGACAGACTTACCTACTTGGAGTACCTCCACTAGCGTCATCCACTGGTGAAGATCAGTTCTTAGGTGTAATGAACTTAATTAAGGAGTATCAACTTACGTCAAAAACTAGAGGAATATGCTTTGATACAACATCATCCAACACTGGGACGAATAAAGGATCAGTTTCCAGAATATCTCAAGAACTGGATAAGTATCTCCTCCAAATAGCATGTAGGCATCATGTGACTGAATTAAGAATGCTTCACTTTTGGAAATTAGTGACCAATGAAGAAACTAGTGGACCTGATAATCCTCTTTTCAAAAAGCTTAAAAATATTTTTGAAGAACCTAATTTTAACAATAATTCAGTTCTACTGTTACGGTTTGATTGGAATAAGGTTAAAAGCAGTTTTTTAGAAAAGGCAGCTATGAAGTCATTAACATTTTGCAAAGCATACGTTAGTAAACCAGGTATTATAAGAGATGATAGAAGTGAGCTTGCAGAATTAGTTGTCACGTACTTATCCCCTATAACATATAAAGTAAGAAAAACTGGTGCTATTCATCATGCAAGATTTTTAGGAAAAGCAATTTATTATCTAAAGCTTCGCCTTTTATCCAATCAACTTACGTTTATTCAGGAAAATGATAAACTGAAAATTGAAATTAAGCTTATTACAGAATTTATTGTTTGCTTTTATGCAAAATGGTATCTACAATCTGAGGATGTCATCAAAGCTCCTTTTCTTGACATTACAGCCATACATCAAATGCATCTGTACAAGAAGGTATGTACAAACCCAATAGCTGTCGATGCTGTATTAGAGTCTCAGTATAAACACTGTTGGTATTTGGATTCAACAATGATACCTTTAGCTTTGCTAGATGATGAGTTAGCATCAGAGGAGAAGGCAAAAATTGCATCAGCAATTCTGTCATTTGATATGCCTAGCTCTGACTATTATAAGCCTGAGAATAAAGTAAAGCAAGATATCAAGGAAATTTATAAAATGAATAAAAAATTGGGAAAAAACCACCATCCTTGTCTGCCTTGGTTGATGTCTTTTCTTGCCTGATTTTTGACATGATTGGGTTTGATAAGCAACGAGTTCAAGACTGGCTCTCACTTCCACCAAACTATTGGCATACTCAGTCATGCTTCAAAAGTTTTCAAAAATATGCTGAAACTTTGATTTTTGTAAATGACCATTCAGAACGGTCAATAGGTATGGTGGGGCAGTATATTCATAGATATTCTGATGAAACTGAAAAGCACAACAGATAGTTAACTGTGGACAAAGTTCGATCTGTATTCAGATCACAAGAACAAAAATCCGGTACAATTTCAAAGATTAACTTTAATGATGGACTTGGTGTGATGCGGAAAAAGATAAAGAGTTAAACTTGATTATTATTAGATTTGTAAATTTTTTTTCTGTTATAAAACTTGAATATAAATTTATAATTTTATTTATTCTTGCTCATTTTGATTTTTCAATATAGATAAATAGTGTTTTTTTCAATATAGATAAACAAGATTTGCTGAGGTCACAACCAACAACTGTTCATTCTTTCTGGCAAAATGAAGTTGGTTGCTCCCTCTGGTATGTCTTGGGAATAGTTAGAGAGGTCTTGTGTGTATATGCTAATACACACAAGGCTTATAAATAAATAAATAAATAAATACATATATATATATATATATATATATATATATATATATATATATATATATATATATATGTATATAACTATATATATATAACTAACTTTAGCTACAAAAATTCTGATTTTCATGATTTTCAAAACCACCAAACATAGCCTCTTGAGAAGTAAAAAAAAAACCATATATTTTTAAACAAAAATATAGGCCTATATACATATAGCAGAAAAAAAAAATTAGAAAAAAAAAAAATTACCCCTCCCTCAAGGCGCCCGAAAATTATCACTTTAAGGTCAATTTTGCCCTAAATTTTTAACTTGAGGGGGAAGGGGAAAATTGTCGGACAACGATCAAACTTTGCGAGGCTCATTTTTATATGGTTTTTTAGATTTGAAAATTCACTTTTTTTGAATACCCCTAATATATATATATATATATATATATATATATATATATATATACATTTATATATATATATATATATATATATATATATATAAAATATCAAAAAAAGCAAAAAAGAAAGGCGAAGGAAATTTTTTTTTGAAGAATAAAAA
This sequence comes from Hydra vulgaris, assembly GCF_038396675.1. Classification (NCBI taxonomy): domain Eukaryota; kingdom Metazoa; phylum Cnidaria; class Hydrozoa; order Anthoathecata; family Hydridae; genus Hydra; species Hydra vulgaris. Next base: position 73,011,724 of record NC_088931.1, read on the forward strand.
AGAGTAGTTAAAAATATAATAAATAAAGAAAATTATTAAAAGGTATAAACGAATTAACAGATTTACGAAAAATAAAACACGAAAATAAATAAAAGAATAAAAAAACAAACAGATTTAATAAAACAAAAAAAATCAATTAAAATCAAATTACCAATTTAAAAGAAAAAAGTTAAAAAAAAATTCGAAATAATAATTGAAAGAATTAATCAATAATAACAAATGATTATTATTTTTTTATTTTATTTTATTTTGTAGAAGTTTTTGTGCTTGCATTTTTGCTTTGTAGTTTTTGCTTTCATTTTGTAGTTTATGTGTTTGCCTTTTTGTTTGCATAAAGTTTGTTATTATTTGTGCGTTTGTAGCTAATTATTTTTATTGTTGTTCTCTGTTTTACTATTTTACCACATTTTCTACACCTTTTTTCGCCAAAAATAACATAAGTTTTTATGTTTTGCCTTTTCGTGTAAAGTTTGTTTTTATTTGAGCTGTTTTGCTAATTATTTTCATTTTTCTTTGCTGTTGTTATTGAGTGTTTTCATTTTTTTTTGTCTTATTATTTATTATTTAATGTTTTTTGTTTTATTTTTTTTTTTAATTAATTTAATTTACGTATGCTTTTATTTATTATTATTGCTGTTAATTTTTTGTTTCTTTGTTTATTTTATTTAGGTGTCACTCCAATGACTAGTTTTTAACTATATGAGTGACACCTAACCTAATTTTGTTAAATTATAAAAAACTTGTAATTTTTTAATTTTTGGTTGAATAAATAATAATAATAACACAGGTCAACAAAAAAATTTTTTTTTTCTGGTGCCGAGCAAACAATTTGTTTTTTGTATAGCATTTCTCATTTTGATTTCAAATATGCAACTCTTTTTTTACCATCAGGTCAAGTTGTAAAGATATTTAGGTTCAAATCTTAAGTATTTAGGGTAAAGTCCCTAATATTGTCGAAAAAAAAGTTATTCAAAGTATGTCAACCTGGGTCTCAAAAGAAGCGTATTTTCATAGAGATTTTTAAAATGTAATTCATTTGTAATAAAAATAAGTATTTTGTGTATTTTTGGTGAATAACATTCTGTTGACTTTTTTTTAAGAGTCTTTAGCATTTTTTCACATAATTTTTTTGTCAATAAATTTTAAGGAAAAATATTTATGTTTTCTAAAATCTCTATGAAAATACGCTTCATTTGAAACCCAGGTTGACATACTTTTGAATAACTTTTTTTTCGACAATATTAGGGACTTTACCCTAAATACTTAAGATTTGAACCTAAATATCTTTACAACTTGACCTGATGGTAAAAAAAGAGTTACATATTTGAAATCAAAATGAGAAATGCTATACAAAAAACAAATTGTTTGCTCGGCACCAGAAAAAAATTTTTTTTTGTTGACCTGTGTAATATATACATAGTGAAAACATGTTTTGTCAGATAACTTTTTAGAACTTGATATCAGCATAGATTATTTTTAAAAACAAGAATAGTTAAACTTTATTACTGTTTAATTTATGATTATGCTGTCTAGCTTTATTACTGAATTTATTGGTTTCAAAAACATGGTATATGCTGGAAAAAATATTTGCTTAAGTTATATGTATCAAATTTAAAAAACATACTGTTTTAGGTGCTCAAAGTATTACAATTGTTGAGTCAGCCAAAAACATCAGTTATTTTATCTCTTCAATATCCTAATAGTTATATACTTTTTATTATAGATCAATATATATAGTATATGATATAGTATACGAAATATATACATATTTTAAAGATGTTGATGTGGAGGTTGTTGTCCAACCACATATTTTATAGATGTTGATGTGGAAGTTGTTGTCCAACCACATATTTTATAGATGTTGATGTGGAGGTTGTTGTCCAACCACATATTTTATAGATGTTGATGTGGAGGTTGTTGTCCACATATTTTCTTGATAGCTGTATTCTTTTATACTTGTTCGTTATTTTTTGAGTTTTTTTTTTTTTTTTCTGAAGCCTGTATAGAACAAACAATCAATAAGTTAAATTTGGTAGTTTAGATGTTTAGTCTTTAAAAAATATTTATGTGTTTCATTAGTTTTTGTTGTTAGTTGCACATAAATGTTTTAAAATAAATTTTGCATTTAGATGAGTTCACTCGTCAGCTATGTAAGTTTTGTAAATGTTATTAATTTAGCGCATAACTTATTGATCCCAACTTAAAAGATTTTTATTTATTCTTTTTTTTTCTTTTTTTTTATTACAAAATAATAAATATTTAAAAATATTTTTACTATCTCAACATTATAAATACGCATATATTATTTACAGTAAGTTTAATATCAGTTCATCTTTGTATACATTTTTCCATTTATACATGTTTTTATAATACACGTTTAAAATATAAGAAGGAAAAAGAAAAAAATCTTCTTTACATATATTTAACTCTGATTTATTCAAAAATATTCTTTAGTATATATGCTAATATTTTCAAAATAATTTTAAGACTCTATATGTATATAATTTTTTGTTTTTTGTATTTTGATTTTTTTGTGTTTTTAATTTTTTATTTTTTTGTATTTTTTGTTTTTTTAATTTTTGAGCCATTGTGTGGAAAGAAATCAAGAATATGGAAAAAAGTTGAAAATGAAGTTGGTAAAGATTAATTAAGTATATTTAGTAAAGAAAGATTTTATTAGGAAAAACTAAAAAATTACAGGACTTTTACACAAACACCACGTTACGAAAGGTACAAAAAAAACATGCGAATAGTAAATTATATATTATAAAATAAGCTCTGGCAGTGACTTTCTAATCATAAATAATTTTTGTTGTAAAAAAGAGTAGTTTGTTTGCATGGAACAAGAACACTTAACTAAACATTTAGTTCTCTCTATGAGCCAGTGTATTAGTTTAGCTCATATGTTTAGTTTCAGGTTTCCGTTCTCTATTTGACAAAAACCTTTTTAATACAAAAAAATTGACAGAAAATGTCCGTGGTATTTCTACGGACATGATAATTATATTTTAAAGTAATAATATTCCTAATGTTTCTGGTAATTATCCTGATCACTGCCATTGGGTCGATTTTCGAATTCTTAAACATATGGTGGCATCTGCTGTTCCATATTTCACTCATAATGGTTTGAGTGACTGTCAACAGCAGCTGCGAGGTAGGGTTTTTCTCCGATAAATTTGCAGTCTCAATCGAGAATATTGAATTTATTGGAGAAAAGTTGTTTTGGGATGTCAAGGAGTTATATACATGTTTAAAGTACTCCCATATTGTAACAGAAGGAGGACAATAGGCAAAGATGTGCAGATTGTCCTCAATTTCTCCGCAAGTTTTACGTTTGTTGTTTTTAACGATCTGTTGCCTTGTGCTTTTGGCAAGCAAGGCACCACAAGGTAAGTTGTTATGGAGAAATTGGAAGAGGATGTTTGTGACGGTCCATATCGTGGGAGGTAAAATTTCTTTTCCAAATCTGGGTCCACGGCATTGTTGTTTTGTGGAACTGTTCCAATAAAATTCCGCCGGCATGTTTGTCTTTTTGTTTTTTGCCACTTCTAAATAAAAGTTTTTTGTTGATTTTAGGGGGATGTTAAACAGGGACCCGCATTTATCTAAGATTTCAATATTAGTTTTAAAGTACTGAGACATTTTGTTGTCCCAGTGTTTTGAAAACATGTTTTGCAGTTCCAGAAACTTGAGCTTTTTCTCTATTTTATTAAGAGCTACTTGCCAGTTGAAATTGGTAGTATCGCTCAGTGTGGTGTAAAAGGTAACACCTAAAATTTTGAAAGCGGTGTCATTGTTCCACTCTATGTAATCCAATTCTCTGTAAATTTCAGGATCAAAACCCCCAAGAGCAAGACCCTCGGTTTTTGAGGCGTTGATCACTGAACCACTTGCTTTTTTAAATAACTTCAAGTTTTCAATGAAATAGTGGACACATTTTACGTCCTTAGCATAAAAGCTCAAATTGTCTGCGTACTGCTGTAGTTTAAGAGGTTTTGGTATTCCCGGTAGAGTAAAACCCTCTATTCTGCTATCCGCTCTGATCACCAAAGCCAAAGCTTCAGCAACAAAAACGTACAGCAAATGAGAGAGAGGATTGCCTTGTCTAACTCCCCTTTCCGTAAAAAAGGAGGTAGACAGGAAGCCGCAATTCAGAACAGTTGCCGAAACTTCTGAATATAAGGTGTTGATGAAAGATAAAAAATTTTCTCCGAGATTGAATTTTTGGAGAATCTGCAGCAGAAACGCACGATCGACTTTGTCAAACGCCTTTTCTTGATCTATTGTCAAAATGAAACTAGGTAGTTTTTTAAATTCTGCGTAATCTATTAGATCACGTACTAGATGTAAATATGAAAAAATGTTTCTACCTGGAATTCCGCAAGTTTGATTTGGTTCTATAATTCTCCACATTACTTTTTCAAGTCTTAGGCACGGCGCTTTTGTGATTATTTTGTAATCAGCGCCGATTAAAAATAAAGATAAAGATTTTTAAGATTTTTAAGATTTTAAGGTTTTTAAGATTTTTAAGATTTTAAGATTTTGAAGATAAGGATAAAGATTAAAGATAAAGATTTTACTACTTCAAGATAAGGGTATCTTAAAAAACATACTAATCATTTTTGAACTTTTACATACTTTTTTTATTTATTTTATCTTTAACAACCTTCAATTTACTAATGGGTGAGAGGTTTACATGTTTATATATATATATATATATATATATATATATATATATATATATATATATATATATATATATATATATATATATATATATATATATGTATATGTATATGTATATACAGTACCGTGAATAAGTTTTAGTCTACTTACATTTTTTCAAAAAATCAAGGAGAATTCTTCTCTAATATTTAAGTTTGTAGTTCAAAATTACAAACTTATTAAAACACATGTATTTCACACAAAATGTGGAACAATTACAAACTTTTTAATGTCAAACTTCATTAAAAACTCTTAATATTCACTATGTCCTCCTTTTGCCTTAATCCCAGCCAATATTCGCTGGGGAATAAATTCATACAAATTAATTATAAAATCCTGGGGTATGTTGTGCTATTCTCTTTGAAGTACTTCAAAACATTCTTCAGCATTTTAGGGAGCATATTCGATTGTCTTTCTGTCCAGGTAATCCCAAATATGCTCAATTATATTCAAAACTGGACTCTGGGGAGGCCAGGTCATTAATTCCAGTACTCCTTCCTCTGCCGTTTCATTTAAATAACTTTTTGCCACTTGGGAACAATGTTTTGGGTCATTTTCCTGCAGCAGAATAAAATTATGATCTATTAGTCTCATTCCGGATGATACAGAATGGTGCCTTAGGATATCCACATAAAGTTCCCCGGTGAGTCGCCCCCCCCCTATTTTGATCAAATTACCTACTCTAGATGAAGATAAACAGCCCCAAACTTGTAAAGAGCCACCTCTGCGTTTAATAGTAGGGTTTAAACACTCGGACTGATAGACTTCTTCAATTCTTCTTCAAATATATTGGCATCCTTTCGTTCCAAAAATTTCGAATTTGGACTCATCGATGTACAGAACCCGATTAAACATTTCCTGGGCCCAATCTTTGTGTTTTTTGCATATTTAAGTCATTTTTCTTTATTGCCACACCGTAATAATGGTTTTCAAATTGCAACACACCCTCTTAATCTCGATTTAAGTAGGTGCCGTCGAATAAAAAGAAGAGCTGACATTTTTTCCAGTTGCTGTGTTAATGTCTTTTGCCAGCTCGGTTGATGCTTTTTTTGTATTTCTTAAAGAGAAGGTTTTTAAGTATTTATTGTCATCTTTTTTTAGCTTAGGAGGTATATCACTTTTCTTTCTATCTTCAAGGGAGCCAGTTTCTCTGATCTCTGTAACAGCATTCTTCGAATCCTGTTTTGGATGTAGTTGTTATGACACATCGTTTTAATAAATAAACAAACAAATTCCTCATGTTTCCTCATCAATTTTGATTGTTTATTCAAAATAATATATTCTTTCAATTTTTCTTATATATTATTAAACTAAAGTACGCTTTAAAAAAATTACATGGGAAAAAAATTGTAAATACGTCAAATTATACAAGTGGTCTAAAACTTATTCGCAGTACTGTATATATATATATATATATATATATATATATATATATATATATATATATATATATATATATATATATATATATATATATATATATATATATATATATATATAATGTATAGAACATATATTACGCAGCTTATTTAACATATATTACGCAGCTTATTTAAAACTTTATTTCAAGTTGATTTTTTCAAGATAGTTTTAGTTAACACTAAAACTAATTTAAATCAACACATTTAACTTTATAGACAATACACACATATATAAAAAAATTGCAATTATTTCATCAAAAAATAAAAATAAAAGAAAAAAAAAAAGGAAAAGAAAAAAATGTCATGAAAATCTACAATTGTTTCAATTTAAAATATATATATATATATATTTATAATAATACAATCGTAGCTAAAGATATAAGTCTGTATAAAATAAAACAAAATTTTAAAAACGACAAGTTTTGCAAGCGCAATTATTACCATACCAATTCTTGATATGTTTTTTGAACACCTCAAGACTTTCTGTGGACATGATCTCATTAGTTGAAGGGGTAATTAGCTTAAGGGGTAAACAGATTTCGAATCATTTACCTTCTCTACTCAACTTATGTCATGTTTCTGATCCTAATCAGTGCTCAGTTTCTCCACATTTACCCTTAGGTGCTTCTGATCACAGTTTGATCTCTCTAAAACTAATATCTCATTCTTCTTCATCACCTGAATCCCCTTATTATCGTATCTCTTACAACTACCTTAAAACTGACAGGGATTCTTTCCGTGATTTTCTTCATGATTGAGTAGAAATCATTTGTCTTCCTGTCGACAAATGTGCTTCTTACATAACTTTGTGGATTCAGGCTGGCATGGAATCTTTTGTTCCCTCTCGACAATTCCAGGTCAAGCCTCACTCTCCTCCATGGTGTTCCTCACACTGTGCTGCTGCGATTGTCAATCGGAACCATTACTTCCATATCTATCAGCAAAAAAATTCTCCAGAAAACAGACGTTTGTTTATTACTGCAAGAAATCATTATAAAAAGATTTTGCCTTGGAGGGGGCATAATAAAAAAGATTTCTGATTGCTTGGAGGGGGCATTTGAGCTTGAAAAGGATCTCACTTCTGCTACAGCATGGGGCTCACAGTGGCTGGTGAACTTCAATACAGAAAAAACTCAATTTTTTTCAGCCAATCTTCATTGCAATAATTTAGATCTTCCTATATTTATGAACAGTGATGTACTCGATGAGTCATCCACTCTTCAAGGATTAACTCCTACTTCCGATCTTTCTTGGAAACCATATATCAAATCTGTTGCAAAATTAGGATCTGTTAAGGTTGCATCTCTTTATCGAGCTTGACACTTTCTTACTTCGGATTTTATTCTCTATCTCTATAAATCTCAAATCCGGCTTTGTATGGAATACTGTTGCCATATCTGGGGCGGATCTTCTAATGATGCCCTTTCTCTTTTAGGTGCAAAAACGCATTGTATACATAGTTGGACCTGCTTGTGTAGCCAACTTCCAACCATTATCACATCGTCGTAATGCTGCTTCTCTTTCTCTTTTCTACAAATACTATAATGGGCACTGCTCTAAAGAGCTCGTGTCTCTTGTGCTATCTACTTAAATTTATTCTCGTGTTTCTCGTCATTCAATTAAGTCTCATCCTTTTTTTGTGACTGTTCCTAAGTGCTCCATTTGTCTAGTTTTTTTCCTCAAACATCAGTTCTTTTGAATTCGCTTCCTTCATCTTGCTTTCCTGATTCATATAATTTGCAATCCTTTAAGTCGTCCGTCAATCGTTATCGTGCTCTACAATCTTCGTCTTTTCTCTTCCAGTAACTTCCAACTTTAATTAGTGGTTGCTTGCAGCCTTGTTGTAAACAAAGATGTTAAAAAAAAAATTAGTTATAGTGTTCTAGAACGAGGTGGTTTTATATAACATACAGCAGGAATTATTATATATGAAGCCTTTAGGAGGTAGAATGAGTTTTTTGCTACAACGGAGTTTATACGTAAGATTTTTTATAGTAAAAAGAATTTTCATAAATATTGGATTTAGACAATTAATAGATTTAAAAGTTTCGATTATTAGAAATCTCAAATTTCTAAGTTCTTGGACTATTATCAAAATTTAATAATTCATCCAGGGACAAATCAAATCTTTTATAGACTAAACTTAGAGCTTTTTTTTATGAATTCTATTTATTTGTTTGACATCTTTTTTTGAACAAAACATCCAAATTAGAGGACAATAAGAAAAGTTAGACAAAATAAAAGCATTAAACAGCAAAATAGATTTATCACGGGATAAAAAATATCTTATGCGTGATAGAGCAAAACATATACCATTAGCTTTACTGCATAACTGTTTAATGTGTTCCTCAAACTTTAGATCTTTATCAATTGTTATATCAAGTAGTTTTACCTTATCAGAGGCAAAAACCCTTATATTACCTATTTTTATCGATAGATTTTTTGTGTTTTTTAAGCCAATTAAAAGAAATTGAATTTTATCGGGGTTAACAACCATCGAGTTTAACTGAAACCAGTTCATGGTATTGGTTGCTTCTTTTTGCAAACGAAAAATAACCTTCTCAAAGCTATAATCACAAGCATAAAAAGTGTTATCATCAGCAAAATTACAAAGTTCGTATCTTTAACAAATAAAAATAAATCATTTATAAATGTATTGAACAAAATAAGTCTAAGGATTGACCTTTGAGGCACTCCAGATAATACATCCACCCAATTTGAGGCAGAAGAACTTACTTTTACCCTCTGTTTACGGACACAAACATAGGATAGTAAGAAATAAAGACTTTCTTTCAAAAAAACCATAGGCGTTTAATTTAGCTATTAGTAAGTCATGTGGGATATAGTCGTACGCTTTTGAGAGGTCTATTAATATTGATTCAACAACACCTCCATTATTAATACAATCACGCCACTTATTAAGTAACGAAAAAAGGGCATGCTGAGTACTATAGCCTCTTCGGAAACCACACAAAAGTTTATCAAATCTAGGCTCAATAAAAATCAAGATTTGCTCATATAAAATACTTTTAAAAACTTTAGAAAGGACTGGTGAAATAATAACTGGATAATAATTCGACTTATCAGTTGGGTCATTCTTCTTAAAGCATGGTATAACATCAGTTATTGTCGTCTATCCTAAATAGTAAGGCTTAAACATGTTGACTTTTCAATTTGAGCAACATGATAACTACAAAATTACGATTAAAATTAAAATTATGTTGTGTATTATGCTTTCGTTTTAGTCCCATCTTCAACTGTTACTGCTGGTCTAGTTTATATATATATATATATATATATATATATATATATATATATATATATATATATATATATATATATATATATATATATATATATATATATATATATATATTAGGGATATGACTTTTTAATTTTTTTTCAAATAAAATGTTTCCTGTATCATAAATCGATGAACTTTTACCTAAAATCATGAAAAAAGGCCCAAATAGCTTTCTGCAACAAAAAAAGGTCACCCCCAAAATAAAAATTTGATTTACCATTTTTATACATTCATTTTTGACTGATGTTTTAATCTTAAGCTTAATTCTCAGCTTAATTCTATTTATTTCATTATTTTGTTATGAATTTATAAATATAACGCCCTACGTTACCATGGCAACAAAACGGCCGTGTGCCGGCAAATACTTGGAATTGTTATGTGATGACGTCATTGTGTTACCACGGTGATATAGACGACTGTAACAGACTGTAGAAGATTATAGAACTTAGTAGAACATTCTGGAAGCTCTAAATAATTATATAAGCGAGCTGCTGTCAGAGCTCAGTGTTGATAATGTGAATAGTTCTATGAAGTACTCTGCGTGTAACTGAGCTAATAAGGAACTACTGTAGCGAACTAAAGACGCTGTAAGTGTACGAAGTATAAGTAGTTGTAGCATTATCGTTAGGATACGGACTGGATTATCGAACTGTTATCAACATTGACTGGATTATCGAACTATAATTGGATTACTATACAGTTAAAGTATTTTATTAATTAAACGACTTTATTAAACGGATATTTACGCTCAGCTATCCGTAAAGTCGTAACAATATTATATGATGTCTCACAAGAAAAGTCATACCACAGTAACAAAGAACAAGAAGACTTGGACTAAAAATTTGGTGAGATTTCAAGAGTCACACAGAAGAAGAGGAAGCGTGGCTGTAGAAGAACATTCACTCGATGAAAAATCCAGAATACCACTTCAATTGCAGATCGTAGGAAGATACCAGTTTCTCGGAGCATATGTTAAAGGAAGAAAAGAACGAATAGACCAAATTTCTAAGGAAATTACAAAATTGTGGGACAATAAACTGAATTTTCCACGTGTGTCTGATCAAGTGATAAGAGCAAAGCTTATGAAGGTGCTGAAGGTCTATGATGAATGTGTCAAGCGTGGAAAATATGATGTTCTCAATGCATTATTTGACATCACGAAAGTGAATGGCCAGTGGTTATCCTCGGAAGATAAACGTCTATACCACCTACAAAAAGAAAGTAAAGGACAGGTGGGGTACTCAACAGGACAAGTGGCAAGTAAAGAAACCATTCACCCTTCCAAGAGAAGGAAAGTCCAGTCTGGAACAGCAATACCTTCCACATCACAAGTCCTGTCTACCACAGACAGTGGTACTGAATCTGAAAACTGCAAAAGTAAGAGTGAAGATGATGAAGATTTCTGAGTGTCCTCATCATCGTCTTTATCACCGACGACGGTGATAAAGACGATGATGAGGACACTCAGAAAAAAACTAGAAAGCACTACAAAAGTAAATTTGCTGTAAGTATGGTTACATCAAGTGGAGTTTCCACAAAGAAAGCTGCTAAAATATGCAATGTATTATCACAACAAGGTATTGATATTCCAACTCCGAGTCAATCAGCAATTTACAAGTCCATATTCAAAGAGGCAGGTAAATTAAAAAAAGAAATGATACAACAACTTAAAATGGAACAGTGGTCCTTACACTTTGACGGCAAACGAATAGATGATAAGGAATATCAGGTAGTTGTACTTCAGAATGAAAGAACTGACGTGAAACTTGATGCACTGCGTTTAAAAGATGGCAAAGCTGAAACTGTTGCTGAAAAAATTGCCAAACTTATTGATGAATACAATTTGTGGAATTCAATTAAGATGATCATTACTGATACAACAAACGTCAATACTGGGAAGAGAAATGGAGTTGTTGTGAAGTTGCAACGTATGTTTAAATTAAAGGGTGTCACAATACCACAATTTATCGGTTGTCAGCATCACGTACTAGACAGGATTCTCCGTCTGGTGATGGACGAAGAACTTGGGGGTGATACCAAATCTCCAAACATTGAATACCCATTTGTGTCTGAACTGTTGAATAAGTATGATGAACTGAAGGATAAGTTTGTGAATGGAACTGTAGAAATTCTTGATAAATCAGGGTGGAGAGACAATATGAAGTTTTTGTACCATTTAACAAGAGTGTTTAGGTTCTATGAAGAACAAAGAAACTTCCCTCTGATTCACTTTCAGAACATTCCTAATATGAGCAATGCCAGTCAAGAGCCATTCTCGCCATTCTGGCGTTCATTCTTATGCCTGAAGCGAGAAAGAATTTGGAGAAGATTTGCAGGTTCATTTCATATGTGTGGGCAGAACATTGGTTTAGTAGTCAAAAGTACAATGACAATGACTTCAAGAATTTATCTGATGTATTGAAGCCTTACAAAAAGGCATTGCGGTCATTCAAAAATCACTGGAAGAAAGAGCCATCCGTCATCGACATACCACGAAGTAATCAGATAGCTGAACGTGCAATCAAGGTGATGCAAGACCTGTATGCTTCCTGCAGAAAGAAAGACAAACTGCAACTTCGATTCATTCTAAGTAATAAGCGCTAGACTCTTTATGAGACGTGAGCATCATGTGACCCATGTACTAAACACAGTAGGCCTATAGACACAGACAGTTATGTATATTGTTGTACTAGACGCTTTGATACTGTTAATTTTGTAATACTTGTATAATTATATATCACATAATGTTTTTTTTTATATCACAGTACATGTTGCATAAATAAATAAAATAACAACAGGAGTATGACTCTTACAACATCTTCAGCCTTTAATATTCATTTACTGTACAAAAGTGTACCTATTGAAAATTCGATTTTTTGGTTTTGGGGTGACCTTTTTTCAAAATATGTCAAAATGAAACATCTATTCGTTCTTTTTACATAAAAGTTCATTGAATTACGATACAGGCCTAGTAGGTTGCAAAAAAGTCATATCCCTAATATATATATATATATATATATATATATATATATATATATATATATATATATATATATATATATATATATATATATTGTTTTTGTTTTTAGTATCAACTTCATTTGCTGCAACTGGTAAAACTTATACACTGCGACCATTTTCTATAGACGCATGTAGAATTTAGCGGATTTACAATGTTACAGTGGTAAAAAAATTGTTCTAACGGTACTTTTGAATAAGTGTATGTAAGAAAACAATGATCCATTATGCATCTGATTATTGATTGTCTTGATTGTATTAAAATAATTAAACTTTTAATATTCACGTGGCAATTTTCTATAGACGCACTAAAGTTTTGACGAGTTTTGACGAGCAATTTTCTTTGACGCACTAAAGTTTTCACGAGTTTTGTCGCAAATTTCTTATATTCTATAGTATTTTTTATTTTGTGAGTCGAAATTAAGTTAAACTTAACCAAATGCCGAAAGGAAAGGTCCTTACCGATATTGAAAAAGGTCAAATATTGGCTTATCATCGAGAAAAAGTTCCAAATCGAGAAATTGCTAGAAGATTGAAGAGATCAGATCACTTTATCCGTAATTTCTTGAAAAATCCAACAGATTATGCAACAATCAAGAAGAAACCAAAGAAATCTAGGGTTTCAGACCGTGAAAAACGCCTCAAATTCATCAAAAATTTGAAGACAATTAAGTCAGATTTGGGTTTAAATGTTTGCAAGGAGACGATTAGGAAAGTTCTTAAAGACATCCCACGCATTGTACGATCAAAAATGAATAAAGCGCTAAATTTGAAGCTCGTTCACAAACAGAAACGGATGGAATTCGCCCGCGAAAACATGACTTGCGATTGGGAACAAGTAAGAAATTTTAGATTAAATTCTCATGAATACATAAGATGTCTAAATAGCTGAATGTTTTTGTTTTCAATACCAGGTAATTTTTTCGGACGAGAAAAAGTTAAATCTTGATGGGCTTGATGGTTTTAGTGGCTACCGGCGTGATTTGAGGAGAGAACCCAAATATTTTTCGACAAGTAATTTCGGTGATGGATCTTTGATGGTTTGGCTTGGGTTTTGTGCAACAGGAAAGTTAAATTTAGCATTTACATCTTGCAAAATGAAAAGTTCTGAATACATTGATGTGCTAGAATTATGTTTGATTCCATTTAAAAACAAATATCGACACAAAAAGTTTGTTTTTCAACAAGACAACGCCAGCATTCTTACTAGTAACGAGACTAAAGCTTGGTTTGAAGCTAAAAAAATTGAGCAAATGTGGTGGCCTGCTCGCAGTCCAGATTTGAATCCTGTTGAAAACATCTGGGGAATCATTGTAAGACGTACCTATGCTGATCAGAAGCAATATAACTCTGTGGCAGAGCTAGAAGTAGCGGTATCAGAATGCTGGGATGATGTGGAGCCAAACTTATCAAGTAATTGAGCGCAAAGGAGGTCCAATCAAGTAATAAAAATGTGATAAAAACATTTTTTTGGATAGTTTTGTTAAAAAATGTGAACTGCGTCTATAGAAAATAGCCGGCTATCTTTTGAACTTAATTCATTTATGATTGATCTCTTTTCAAATTTGATATATTTTTTTGATAATTTTCATTATTTTTTGATACTTTATTTATAATTTATTGAATTACACTATAAAAATAAAGTTAAGTACGTTTTTAAGACATAATCCACATGCGCCTATAGAAAATAGTCGCAGTGTATATTTTAACTTATAAAATGAATTTTAAATAAATTTTTATTTCAAGTTTTTTTTTGTGGCATTCAAATTTTTTATTTTTAACTTGAAAAAACTCATTGCTATTGCTGTGACTTACAAAAACTGATTGCAAGTGCTATGACTTACAAAAACTCATTACAAGGGCCGTGACTTAAAGTTTTTGATAGACGGCTCTGGCTTACTTTCACGTGGTGTCTATTGTTAAAATGATTACTAAATAATTTCATTAATGGAATTTATCATTGCAATCATTTACTAAAAGCCAAGACAAAACTATATAAAATAAAACATTAAAATAGTTAAACATTATTAAGTTAATAATATTTTATTTGTTTTTGAAACCAAACTTCCATCAAGCACTATATGAAAGATTGAAAGATTTATAAAGTTTGGTATATACCTTGTTTTGATTACCTTTTTTTTTATCACTATTGACTGATAGTAGAAGTCCCTCAGTAGTAGGAGAATGTTTTAGTAACTTAGTCTCCAATCAACCGAAAATATTTCTTTCAAATAAAAATTCGTTATACTTATTCAGGTTGAGGGGGGAGGGGGAGGGGCAAATTACCCCTCGCTTGTGACCATTTGTGCACCACTAATGTATCTTTTAATGTAGTAAAAAATATTTTTTACTTTTTTGTTGTTGTAATTTGAATAATCAATCAGATATTTCAAGAATTGAAACACTTTTTGATATTATAGTACTAAAACATGATCAACATATCTTCTAGTTTACATTCATCTCCCATATTTGGTGAAAAAACAAATTTTTTTTGAAAACAGTAATTGCATTGTTTTATCATTTATTTATTTTTAGGCCGGGTGGGGGGCGGGCGTATACGCCCTTCCCGTAATATAAACACCACTTGTATATGTAAAATCTTGTATAACATATTTTTATATTGAATAATTTTACTAATTTTAGTAAAGATATAAATATTTAAATTACAGACGAGTTTTACATGGTGAATATCAATAACGAAATATTTAAAAAACAGACGGGGACTCAAAGAAGATATGGATGGTGCAATATCACCTCAATCTTTTCATAGAGCCCCTTAATATAAAAAAATATTAATATTTTAAATTATAAAATATTCAAAAAGTGTTAAAAATCCATAAAAATATAAAAGTAATAAAATAAAAACTTATTTATATACTTATTATTTTTATTAACCGAACTATACTTAATCGCCAAAATAAAGAATATCTTTAATTTAAATATTTATATCTTTACTAAAATATCTACATTTTGGAAAATATCCCTACAATACATAATTAAATAGTCATCAAACTATAAACTTATGTCATAATTTTTTATCAAGTAAACAAAAGTATTTTTATTATCCAAAATGTTTATCTTTTCAATACAGTAAGAGTTCATAGTAAAAGCTGAAATATTATTTTCAATATTTATTAACAGCAATGACGATTCAAACAATCAAGCATGAAAACCATTCAAGGATAATTGAGTTTTACTTTAATGGAAATTCACCATCAGAAATTGTAAATATTCTAGAATTTAAACGAACTACAACCAATTCAATTATTAAAAAAATATAAAAATGGTTTGCTGATAGAACGGCAATTAAATTGTGGTTCTAGAAACAAAAAATTAACTGAAGAATCTAAGGTAATATTCAAAAATTGAATTGATAATGATTGTGGAATAATTCTTAAGAAAATTAAACAAAGACTTTTTGATAAAAATTCATTTCAGTCAGTCATTCTACTATTACAAGATGCATTGATAGTTTTTATTATACTTTGAAACGTATTCATAATCTTATAGAGAGAAGAAATTCTGAAGACGTTATTAATGAAAGAGCTAATTATGCAGAAAGGTTCATGAACATTTTGTCTGCGATGAATGTTTATAAAATATGCTTTATTGATGAAGTAGGATTTAGTCTTTCAATGCAAATTAGAAAAGGACGTTCTTTAGCTGGAAAGAGGGTCACACACACAGTGACCAATATATGGTCAAGAAAAATTTCCGTCTGTTGTGCAATGAACAAAAACTTTTGAACTTTAAAATATTAGGTACAAACAAAAGCATTTAATATAGAAAGCCTTTTATATTTTATTCGTCTAGTATTAGCAGAATTATCTGTTAATGAAGTTGTTGGGACTATCTTAATTTTGGACAATGTTCGTTTTCATAAAGCTGCTGTTGTTCAGGATAAAATAGTACGTGCTGGGCATTCTTTGATGTTTTTACCTCCATGTTTACTTTTTTAAATCCTATTGAAAATATGTTTTCTGAATGGAAACAGCATATCAGAAGATGTTCGTCTAGAACTGAAGAGAAACTATAGAACTAGAAACTGAATTTGAAAATATACAAAACGGTGCATTGAAAATTACTAGCACAAACTGTAATAATTATTTTGGGCACGTGGTTAGGTTTATGATATCGTGTTCAAGAAGAGAATCAATCATTGAAGAACTATTTATTTTTATAAAGCGAGTATTTGCAATTACAAAATTTTA
Source organism: Hydra vulgaris (assembly GCF_038396675.1). Taxonomy (NCBI): domain Eukaryota; kingdom Metazoa; phylum Cnidaria; class Hydrozoa; order Anthoathecata; family Hydridae; genus Hydra; species Hydra vulgaris. Next base: position 73,028,403 of record NC_088931.1, read on the forward strand.
TATATGATAATTTTTTGTTTAAACTTTATTTTTTATAAAAACTAAAAAATTTTATGTCTAAATGAATTTAGAAAGAGTCTAACTGTTTTATTTTTGTAATATTTAAATTATTCTTAGTGCTGTCGAAATTGAATGCACAACAGTCGAAATCAAAAGCAAAGGTGTCGAAATTGAATGAAATATTGTGGAAATGTACTAATACAAAATCGAAACTGAATGATACGTTGTTCGAATTTAGTGGGAAACCCTGTATCAAGTTAAGTTAAATATTTTTAAAATATATCAAAAGTAATCGTAAGTTTTTACCTGTCCTTGCCATCAATTATCTTCATATTGGCTTCCAACTGCCTCTTGTGTTGTGTTGGATATCTACTCTGCCAAAACCATTTGGTGTCATTGCTCTCTGCTTGTCATGTTGAAACAGGGTTTGGAGTGTTATCTTATCAACAGCTTTGTCAAGCCAAACAGAAGCATCCCGAATCTCATTATATATATATTTTTTTTTGGATTGTTGTTTGTTTGGTGAGCTCAATAAAGTCAAGTGAATGCGTAGCTTCAAAATGGTATCAGTTGAGATGCTATTCATTTAGGTATTCATTTTTTTTTTCAACTAATTGAGGGATTCATATTTCGACCACATTTTTTTAAAACTGCTAGTGGGTAACTAAACTCAGGGACAACCTTTTTTTAAAGTAATTCCAGAAAGCATCATTAGATTTGGCATGTTAACTATTTTTTGCCATTCAAAATTCAAATTTTTAGACAACAACATCAGTATTTTTGTAAGTCACCCTCACACTCTTGGGGGATGGGAGGAGAGGGTAGAGGGGTTGTTGGTTTATTGATGACTTGTATGAGACTTGTTACTAAAGAATTACAATATTATGATGAGGGGAGAGGTCAAAAACGGTCAAACATTGCGTGAAATAATTTTTGGACAAGGAAAAATTGCTATATTTTCTCTTGCATCACAATAAAACAAATGAAAAAAGTAATTTTCTGATGGGTTTAAGTTATAGTTAATTTATCATATAATAGAAAAGTATATGAACTATATACTTCAACCAATAACTCAAACCCCCCCCCCCCCCAAAAAAAATAACTTTAGCGATTGTGAAAGGATCTGGACAAATCGACATTGTCACGGTCATATCAAAATTGCATAAGTCCCGTTTCAAACTATGTAAGCGCTTAAATCCTGACTTTGTTTCACTTTCTGCTTAAGTAAGTAATTGGATTTAGGCGTTATTTTTACTCTTTGTATACTCTTCACAAAAAATAAAAAATAGTTTACGGCAAGATACCGTGATAATATATGATATAACTTTATTATTTATAGTGTGCAGTTTTATATGTGCGTCAAACTTGTATATTTCAATTATAACAAGCAACGTTTTAGAAGATATGTTTCTTTATCATAATTTATATTGTATCCCAACAAATTAAGGTAATGCATACAGTTATTGACATTATGAAATATGCAGTTATTGGAACCTATTGTAATTTTTTTTAATTATTAATCTTAGAGCAGTGACAACATTTAGGAAAAGTATGAATAAAAGTGTGAGCAAATAATACGAAAAAAACTTTTCTCAAAGTTTGGTAAAACACTATTTAATGACAAAAGTAAGTATAAAATGCCAATAGCTATATGCGTTATCCTCTTCGAAATTAATTTCAATATCCGCATTACACGGCACTAATATATATAGAATTCTAATTCATTCTAATACTGAAATTTCAGTAAATGTATAGTTATTATCAATCTTAGATGCATAGTCACATTTTTTATTCAGTTCATTTTGATTAAGAAAGTAAAACCCATCTGTTGCAGTTTCTGTAAAAGATGTGATTTCTATAACAACATTTGGTAACGTAGGTGTAGATACCAAGCTTTGGTCATTTGTTGATATGTTTAAATTTTCCATTCCAACTTCTGACAAAGGCGAATAAAGTAAGTTCTTTTTTTGTTGTAAAATCTCTTCGTACTGCATCAGCTGGCCCATAAAGTTAAGATTAGGTGAAATTGTTGGTCTTTTATTTTTGACATAACTAACAAAAAATATTAAATTTAAAATTATTGAGATTTTTTTTATGAAAAGCTAATTATCATATATCAAAACTTTAATTAAATAAAACTACATAATTTAAAATGAATATTAAATAAAAATAAATACAAAATAAAACTACATAATTTAAAAACAAAACTGCGTAATATAAAACACAGTGACAAAACACAGTGACAAAAAAAAAAAAAAAACTTTAAACCATATTAGTTTTTTAATTAACATAAACAATAACAAAACAAACCAAGATAAACATAAACAAACAATAAATATTGCCATTGAATGACAGTTACAAGTTGTTACAAAAATTAGTAAACTTTATTGTCCTAATATTTATAAATACTTCTTACCGATAAGCATTGTCTAACGATAATGATAAGTGTTTCATGACATATGCAATAGCAAAAGCTGCGGAACGAGAGACTCCGCCTACGCAGTGTAGGAGTAGATTGTCGTCGCTCTCTTTAACTTTGTCTAAAAATTATTATATTGTGTTTACACTTCCTAAATTGAATAAACAAAAATTTAAACTTCTGTTGCATTAGTTCCAATTTTTATTACTATTTATTATTATAACCCTTTAAATTTAATTACTGTAACTATTAAACACTTTAAAAATTATATATAAAAAGAAAATATCAAAAATTGATTTACAAAACAAATTTAAAATAGCAGCCTTGAAAAAAAAAAAAAAAGGTTTTTAGAAAAAAGTAACAGTTTACCTATAAAGTCAAATGCTATTTGAAACCATTCCGTTATATTTTCGTTCAACGAATCAGAAATAGGAATTCGTAGATAGTATCCAGAAGTACAATGGGGTGTATCTGCTGCTGTTAGACTAGCATTTAGTACGTATTTTACTTTACAGGTGCGTAAAAGATCTTCTGATTGTGCATCTTCTTCTGATCCGAGGTATAAAAACGGTAATACTTTGGAAGGTGGACAATTACTTATAGACGAAGTACACGGAGTAGATAAAGACAGTGCGCATCTATTAGTCCAATTGTCATTTTGTTTAGCAAGTTTGAAGGGAAAATCAGAAAAAGTTGCTAAATTAAATAAGACATAAGTATATATAAAACATTAGAAATAATGTACCAGTTGTATGGATTCAAGGTCAAGTGTCTCAAGATATCTCAAGACCGTTTTTATGTCACGGTCTTAAATTGGTCTAGTCATGTTCTTAAAAAGTGAATGTTAAAAAATAAATAATTTAGAACTAACACTTTTCAAGTTTTTTGTTTGTTGTTTTGGCGTTCCGTTTTATATGTTAAGACAGTTAATCTATTAAAAATAACCCTACTAGTGCAGAATAAAGGAAACGTTTTAAACCATTTATAGCAATCATAATGTGGCATAAATTTTCCAAAGAAGCTTCTTATTTTATTTTCTTTCCCCGCAGCGAAATGTTATTAATGAAAAACTATTTTTTCCAACATTTTTGAAAAAATCACGTTTAATTATATTGTTGCTGTTGTTGTTTTTTTTTGAGTTTTTTTTTTAACAACTTTTTTTTAAATATATATATATATATATATATATATATATATATATATATATATATATATATATATATATATATATATATATATATATATATATATATATATATATATTATATATATATATATATATATTGCATTAATAGTTATAAATATATTTAATATAACAAAGATTTTTTAAATTTTGGTCAAAAAATCTTCCGCATAAAAGTTCTATAAAAAAAAATAAAGTTTATTTATAATTAATTTTTATTTTTGCCATTATTTTTAACGTTAATATTTATTAGTTAACATTGGCATAAAATTTTTAATTTAACTTTAGATTATATAATCTCGAATAATTTCATTCATTTAAAAAAAAATGTTACTTTTAATAAAAAAGTATTCAAGAACTTTATCAGCAAAATATTAATGAACTTGTTTGCAGTGAGTTGTCTCGCTTTTTTGTTGTTGGTTAAGGCAAATAACAATTCTGAATACAAAAATATTTTTGGTCAAGTACAATGACTCAACATTTGTTTTGTCTAAAA
>NC_088931.1:73037500-73040000 GCF_038396675.1 Hydra vulgaris
TGAATTCCTTTTTACTAATTTGTTTTAAAATCATTCGCCACGATATTAAGTAAAGAATCTAATTTTTTAGTACGAAATATCTTCCAATAGCTCTTGTGTTTTATATAATAATGTTATCTTTTAAATAAAAGTTTGAAAAAAATCTTTATAAAGTATTTGTCTCAGTTTGAATTTAAACATTAACAAGATACTTTGGAAAATGTTGATTTGGTGTTTATATTTATTATAATAATATTTTTTACATTTAACGCATTCTTTTGTTTAAGTAGAAGATTTGCATTTGTATACTTGGTCTTTAACAAATTATTCTTGAATCATAATTTTTTGCGCCGACAAAGATTATTCAGCAGTCTTATGCGTATTTGCCCGATTCCCGGTAGGAAATCGGCTAGCGACTTGCTGGTGATATTGGTAACGATAAAGAAAGAGACTTGGCCACGAGGATTGCTAGTTATATAAAATAGCAATTAGCTAGCGACAGCTTGTAACGATAAAAATTTTTGGTAGTTTGGCTGGAAGGATGCTAGCAAAGTAGTAGTTTGGCTGGGAGGATGCTAGCAAAAATTCACATTCAATTTTTACACAATATTTTATTATTTATCAAAATCATTAGGGGAAAGGCGCCTATGATGGCATACTGAACTTTGAAGCTTCATTATTCAGTATTCTATAATTAAAGTTTTGATATGGATACATTCCTTGTTACATCTAGAACAATAATTACCCTGGGAGTTTTCATCAGTTTTATTTTTTTTATAAGTTATTCTTATTGTAAGAAAAAGCACAAGTATGCCATCATAGGCAACCACTGCTCCTATGATGGCATAGGGGAGGATGGGGCTAGTTAGGATCGAGGGTAACTTAATGATTTCATTAAACCTTAGAGTCTTCCCTCAGAAAAGCCAGAAATTACTCGAAACCATCCTAATTTATCATTTCATCCTACACACCAGCATTGTAAAATTTTGCGCATGCGCATAGGATATATTGCGTTTTACGTATTTTTTGGACCAAAAAAAAATTTTGGAGCATTGCTTTCTTTTAACTTTACTTAAAAATAAGTTTTTCTTATAAAAAAAAAAGGTTTTCCCAACTCGTCAATATTTCAACACCCCCAACTCGTCAGTATGCCATCATCATTTTCATTAAAACAAGCTGTGTCTGCTTAGTTCAAAAGATAAAATTAAAGTAACTACTCCATTAAATGCACAAAACTTGAATAGAAAATGCATGAAAATTTCATTTCTGCACAGTTAATAGTAAAATCACAATCTTAAATATATGAAGGAAATAAAACCACAACAGCACATCCCAAAATCGATTTTTGTTGATTATAAAAACAATACTTGTGCACAAGGGACTTTTTTTCACTAAAACTAATGTAAAGTCAGTATAGTCATGTAGATCTAATTATTTTTTTACCAAAACCAATTTTAATGGAAATATGACCGGTATGCCATCATAGGCGCTATGCCATCATAGGCGCTTTTCCCCTACTATGTATAATAATGAATAATGAAATATTATATATATTACCATATACTAAGAGGCAATTTTAAGGGAATGAGGTGGAGAATGGGATTGTTTTTTTAATTTTTAGAAGCCTGTCAATCATTTTTAGGGATTTACTCTCCCCCTCATCCCTCATCATTTCATTCGTAGAATTGCCTCTGCATATACTATACTATTATTAATGCATATAGGTATTTTATATACTTACTATAGTTGCTGAAGACTTTGTCAAACAACGTTAATTAATGCATTAATGCTAATCAACGCTAGATTTCTATTTATACTACCAAAACCTTTTCTTTATTTTTATTGTTTTAACTAAAACAATTATGTTGATAGCTACAAAGCTACGACATATAACTATCGAACAGATACAAACTTGTCATTATGTCATTGTTAGCTACAATAATATAATAACAGCACTAGCTGTAAATTGTATATACACAACAGCACTTTTGCTAATAATACTGAATACTTAATGGGGAGGCCGGGGCTAGTTGCAACAGGGGTAAGTTGCAAAATGCGCTTTAAAGAATGGCTTTTATTGTATTACTTTTTTTTTTAACACTATATAACTATAATTATAACACGTGATAAAAAACTTATAGTAATAAATCAAAATTTTCAAAAGTATTTGCTAATTATTTTTTTAGATATGAAATTAAAAATTTGTAGGTATTTGAACATTATAAAGTAATGGTAAGGTTAACTTAGATACTATTCTATAAACTAAGAGTTATGTGATCATAATGAAGTAATAGAAAGGTGTATATAATATATATATATATATATATATATATATATATATATATATATATATATATATATATATATATATATATATATATATATATATATATATATATATATATATATATCTATCTATATATATATATATATATATATATATATATATATATATATATTTATATATATAAAACTATATATATATATATATAAAACTATATAAACAATATATAAAACTTTT